>NW_011500814.1:0-9489 GCF_000495115.2 Populus euphratica | reverse complement strand
ATGATCCTATAGATAAAGGTTGATTATTTTGTTTTTCTCATATTATTTTTGTGATTTTTTTTTTTACTCTTGATTTGCTAGTCTCTCTTATCTCGGTTAAATGACGGATAACAGTGCTCCATGACTTTTAAGTCGGTTCTTTCAGTTTCCCATGAGAACTAATATCTATGTATATATTTGTTCAATTTCTTGTTCCTTTTCTTCTCTTTACATCTCTTTTCCACTTCTCATCTTAAAAAATGGACACCGCTCTTGAAAAATTAAAAAAATATTTTCTCGCTTTGCCTCAAAATACGATTACAAAAGTATACCGAGCTAGGTGTGCAAGATTGAGGTTGTTAATGAACCATGGAATTCCTAAAGAGATTCTCTAGTTAATTGAAGCAAAGATCCGATTATCAGGTGAGTCTTCTAATTCTTCCATTTCACATATGCCTAGAAGAGGTAAAAGCACTTTTGTAAAAAAACATTGTGCAAAACAACTGAAAGTCTATTATCGATGTGCCATATGGACTTGCAATGCATAATGTCGTTCTTTAGTAATGGTATTTGTAAACCTTGAAGATAAAATATTATTCATTAAGGATGGCCTGAGTAAGGGGGTCTTTAGATAATCTTTTATTGACTCTTGAGATGCATCCTAGTAAAGATATGCAACGTGCAATTCATGATTTATAGCCACTATTCCATAAAGAGCATGCTCAATATAGTTTTGGGAATCTGACTAAAAAGAACCTGTTTGCTAGTTTTTAAGAAAACTGGATGGGAAGCCTATCCCCGACCCATAAAAGGCGTTTAAACTGTTCTTGGACGTAAAACCAAGGGAAGATGCGAGCCATAATCACAACTGTGATTTGAGTCTTAGTTTGTAAAAACTTGTGTCTTTTGGTTTTATTAATAGCATAATATTTATGTTTTGTTGTTTCTTATATTTGTTTAAGTGTGTTTCAGGTTTGTCAATGTCTAGTGTTTCAGGTGATGTCTTTTATAATCTATCTTTCTACCTTAGAACATTAAGGACAATATCTCGTTTTGGTTGGAGGGAGAGGGTAGTAGTTGACAAAAAAAAAAATTAACTAACTGTGTTTTCTATTTCATAAAACATGTACAAAATTGTTGTTACTAGGATGGCAGAGTAAAGAAGCTATTTTGTTAACATGACTCTTCAGATGCATCTTAGTAACCATTATTAACAAGGTTTATCATAATACTTCTTGAAATATTCAGGTTTACAAACTCTCACTTTGTTTTATAATAATATATTTAATAATGTAAGATACCTTTAATTTGTGTTAAATGTTCATTTTAAATGCAGGCCTATTACATAAATGAAAGGATTGATTGATGAGTTTAAGAACTGAAATTGAAAGGACAAAGAGATGGCCAAACTTAGAAAAGAGATGTTGGTGTAGTCTTAATCAGAACACTATTCAATAATTGGGTCATATCTGAAGTTGTAGATCTCAGATTTAGGTCTACTTTATATGGATGGAAAGGTAAAACATAGCCTTACAACATTCATATAGAGCCAAGATTTAAAAAGGTCATTTTCAAGTCCAAATTGAGCAATAAAAAAGAAGTTCAAATCTATTATGTAGCTTGAGCACTGTTCAGTGTTTAGCCCATATCTGGAGTTTTAGAAATCCAAATAACCTCTATTTTTTTCCTTGGAAAGATAAGAAAATTTTCTATAACTTTTATGTTTTCAAGTGGTTCCAGTTCTGATGTTATCAATGACGTTTTTGGTAGACAAGAGAAGATAAAAATTATCACCAAGTCAAGAGTTGGTTACCCACTCATCAATTAGTCATCAAATCAATATTTCCAATTTTGGTCTATAAAAGGAGGCATTTCCATGCATTTAGGCATCTTGGTTTCCAGATCAAGATCATGCTCTTGCTTTCTCTCTTTGTATTTTTGTAATGTTTATGCTTTACTTTTATTAATATCAAGTTGATGCCTTTCATTTCCTTTCCTTTACTTAGTTAACTCTTATCTTATTTATGTTCTTATTTTGTTTATTTATTTATTTTTATTTATTATGTTTAGCTAAGTTTATTATGTCAAGGTGAAAAGGTTATACTAATGGTGTAAGAATAAGTATAGTGTAAACTTAATATGGACTTTAATGTTTGATACTAACATGTTTTGTATTTGTTATCTTGTTCACTCTTTAATACTTTGCTTGTTAAATGATTAATCTTGATTTATGTTGTATAACACTTGGTACAACAAATACTTGGCACTCTTATAGCCCATACTGTATGGTATAATCGACACATGAGTTATGAAAGGAATTTGATTTGTTGTTAACAAAAGTTATAATCATGAATGCTGTCATAACCCAATTTTGGGTTATTCCCCAATTTTTATCCATGTTTTGATAAATTTTTAAAAAAATTCAAAAAAAAGAGAAAAAACAACGAAAATCCAAAAAATACATTTTTTAAATATATTTGCATCATTTTTAGCATTTTCAACATCATCTCATAAGAATTTAAATTTTCAAAGATATTTGAAACGCGTTCAACTTTTAACGCGTTATTTTTAAAATCATTGATCTTCCTCATTGAGTCGATGTTGATATTGCTTGTTTTCAAAAAAAATACAAAAAAATCAAAAACATCAAAATTTACAAAAACATAAAATTGAGGGATCAATTTTGAAATTCATGCAACATTTTGTTTATAAATAGCAACCTTTAACACAAAGCAAAGGGGGGGCAATTTTGACAAAAAAAAAATAGAAAAAAACCCTAAACCTAAATTTCCTTCTCCTCTCTTCACCAGCCGCCCCCCCTTCCCCGTTTTCAATTCTTCTCCTTTTCCAGCCACCAAAGCTGAGCCTCAACCCTTGCAGAACCGGCCATCACCTATCATCTTCTCCCCTCTGTCGGTCGTTTCTTCCCTCAGTCGTTTCTCCCTCAAACAACCCGGCAGCAGCCCCTTCTCCTCCAAGAGACAACCGGTCGTCTCCATAAAAAATTTTGAAGGGAGACCCCGGCCTTGAGGTTTTGAATCGGGAGCTTCTTCTCCCAAACTGATGCCAGCCACACGTCCCTCTTCTTGCCATTGCAGACAGCCCCTCGTTCCTTTTTCCCCCAACCGAACCAGGACTTCATCTTCCACAGCCGCCAGATCTGAAAGAGGAGAACGAGAACAGACCTATAAAAATAATTAAAATCTACTATTGTTGTGTTGTTTTTATTTTTTGTTTCAGGTGATCATGAATCTCCGCCGGTGGAGAAGATTGGAAGGGGAAAGAAGGTCGAACCTTAAGGCAGCCTGATTGACACGACTAAAAGATTGATGTCTTCTCCCAAGTGCAGGAGTGTCGAAGTAATAAATAACCCGAAAAGATTGATGTCTTCTCCCAGACTAAAAGATTGATGTCTTCTCCCAAGTGCAGGAGTGTCGAAGTAATAAATAACCCGGCAAGACCGGGGTCGAACCACAGGGAGGTTATTTGTACAAATTATAAATAACAATAATACAACAACAATAACAATAACAATAACAATAACAATAACAATAACAATAATAATAACAACAATAATAATAATAATAATAATACTAACAATACTAATAATAATACTAATAATAATAATAATAATAATAATAATAATAATAGTAGTAGTAGTACATATAGTAGTAGTAGTAATAGTAGTAGTAATAATAATAATAATAATAAAGAAAGAGAAGAAGAAGAAGATGATGAGAACTTGGAAATGGAAAATTAATGTAAGGATTAAACAATCATAATAACAAATGTCAAGGTTAGAGGTTCCACTAATGGTATATCAAACAAGTATAGTATAAACTCTTATTATTGAATTGGAAACCACACACAAAGGAGGTTCCAATCAGATTATATATTGTTAACATGATTACATTAGTCATCTTATTCAATTAATGCTAATACTTGTAAATCTCGTCAAGCATTCATGATTATAACTTATATTAACAACAAATCAAGTTTCTTTTATAGCTCAGGTGTCGGTTATACCATACATTATGGGCTATGAAAGTGCCAAGCATTTGTTGTATCAAGTGTTATACAACATAAATCAAGATTAGTCATTTAACAAGCAAAGTATTAAAGAGTGAATAAGATAACAAATATAAAACATGTTAGTATCAAACATTAAAGTCCATATTAAGTTTACATTATACTTATTCTCACACCATTAGTGTAACCTTTTCACCTTGACATAACTAACTTAGCTAGACATAATGAAAGAAAGCAAAATAGATAAACAAAATAAGAACATAAAAGTTAACTAAGTAAAGGAAGGGAAATGAAAGGCATAAACTTAATATTAATGAAAGCAAAGCATAAACATTACAAAAAATACACAGAGAGAAAGGAAGAGCATGATCTTGATCTGGACACCAAGATGCCTAAATGCATGGCAAATGCCTCCTTTTATAGGCCAAAATTGGGAACTATTGATTTGATGACTAATTGATAAGTGGGTGGCCAACTTTTGACTTGGTGACAATCCTTATCTTCTCTTGTCTGCCCAAAACGTCATTGATAACGTCAAAAGTGGAGCCCGTTGTAAACATGAAAGTTGTAGACAATTGTCTCAGCTTTCTTGTGTAAAAAATTCAGCTCATTTGGACTTCTAGAACTCCAGATATGGCCAAAATACCGAACAGTGCTCGGGCAGGAAGACAGATTCGGGCTTTTTTGTTGTTGCTACAATTTGGACTTGATAATGGCCTTTTTAGATCTTGGGTTCCATATGAAAGTTGTAGGCCTATGTCTTACCTTTCTATCCATATAAATTGGACCTAAATCTGAGATATATAGCTCTAGATATGACCCAATTACCGAACTGTGTTCCGGTTTGGATTGCACCGACATCTCTTTTCTAAGTTTGGCCATCTCTTTATCCTTGCAATTTAAGTTCTTCAAGTCATCAATCAATCCTTTCATTTATGTGATAGGCCTGCATTAAAAATAGACATTTACCATAAATTATAGGTATCTTATATTATTAGATACATTATTATAAAACGTATTTTAGTTAAGGAGTTATTGACTTATTATAAAACATATTTTAGTTAAGGAGTTATTGATACTTCAAGTGCAAAATGATGATATAAAACCATGATAAAAATGCACTTTTAAGTACTAATCACACCCCCCAACCAGCTTATTACTAGTCCCTAGTAATCAAAGCGTTAAAATAGAAAACAAATTTGCAAATTTCACAAAGCAAAGTATTCATCATTTAACTTCCATTAATCCATCCAGATAAACAAACTCTCATTAAATTTATATATCTGCTCAATACCTCTTAACAAGATATTAATAAACCCTTTTTTTTTGTGCTTAATGTATCAACACATAATTATGGGGCTTTTCTTGGAAGAAAACAAAATTTTTGTTCTAATGTTTAAGGTTAACTTCCTTGGGTTGGGATTATTATTTTTGTCTTTTTTTTTTTTTTAACTCTATATACATATAATTTAAAAACATTATGCATCTTTAACACATGTAACGAGCTTTCAGCTAATGACTCCCAGACCAGTTGGTCTTAGGGCATTAGGTGTTAAGACACCCCTACGAGTTTAGTAACTCGGGTCGTAGATACTGATATGTAGATAGTGCAATGTTTGATTCCCTTAAGCTTTTCTCCTCAACCCATGTAACAAGCGTTAGGCCAATAGCTCCCAAGTCAGTTGACTTTAGGGTATTAGGTGTTAAAACACCCCTTCGGGCTTAATTGCTTAGGTTAGGGAGGCTACGAAACCAAACTTATCTACATTTTTATTATCATCATTTTTTTTCTCATGTTTTTGTTTTTTTTTTTTTCATGTTTTTCTTTTTTTCTTTTTAATTATATACAATCCCTTTCCCTTAGTTGTTACCTTTAACAAAAGAACATAAATAATGTAATAATCCAATATGCAACCCACAATCATATGTTAAAGTGTGTGTGTGTAAATTAAGGTTTAAGAATACATGTTAAATAAGTATATGAGCAGAATTAAGTGGTAACAATACGAGAGTTTGTAAACCTGAATATTTCAGGAAGTATTATAATAGACCTTGTTAAGAATGGTTACTAAGATGCGTCTCAAGAGTCACTTTAACAAAAGAACTCCTTTACTCTGCCATCCTAGTAACAACAATTATGCACATGCTTTATTAAATGAAAAACAATTTTTTTTTTATCAACTACTACCCTCTCCCCCCAACCAAAACGAGACATTGTCCTCAATGTTCTAAGGTAGAAAGATAGAGTATAGAAGATATCACCTGAAATAACGAACACTGACAAAGCCTGAAACACACTGAAACAAAAATAAGAAATAACAAAACACAATAATAAAACCAAAAGACACAAAAATTCACAAATGAAGGCTCAAATCCAATCTAAGCTTTTTATGGCTTCCCGTAGATGACCAATTTATGCGACTCATGGAAGGATCAATCACAGGAATGAAAGATTGTAGTTGGTCAATCAATTGTTCAGCAGTAGTAGCAGAGATTATGATTTGTCGTGCAGAAGATGTTAGAAATTCCTGTTCCACAGCATGATCAAGAAAAGACAACAACTTATCATAATAACCATTAACATTTAACAAACCTATGGGTTTATGGTGAATGTGCAATTGAGCCCAAGAGGAAATATGAAAGATCTCTTCCAATGTGCCTAGACCACCTGGTAAAGCAATGAAGGCATCAGCATGGTTAAACATTGCATTCATTCGAGCCGACATTGTGGAGACCTGAAGTTCCTCTCCAATTCTTTTTCCAATGATGTCCCCTTGTGCCAAAGCTTTAGGGACGACTCCTAAAACTTGACTACCTCCTAAAAATGCAGCTATTGACACACCTCCTATTAACCCAAGACTGCCTCCCCCATACACTAAATGAATCTTTCTCTCAGCTAGCACCTGACCAAGATGATTTGCTGATTCTAAAAACTCCTTTTCTTTCCCAGGACTAGATCCACCAAAAACACAAATATTTCTTATTTGATTACTTGAGGAACTTGCCATTTCTACACACTTCTGTATTTGTTGAATGTATGGGTTGAGTAGAAATGAAAGGAAGGAAGAGAGGGTTTTATAGATGAGAAATTATAAAGCCAATCATAACACCTATATGTAGGCCAGCTGGAGTCTCACACTCTCTCTCTCTCTTTTTATTTGTTTATTTATTTACTTTTGAAAAAAAAGCATGTGTATGTACAGGTAGTTGTGATTGTGGCTCACATCTTCCCTTGGTTTTACATCCAAGAACGGCTTAAACGCCCTCTATGGGTCGGGGATAGGCTTCCCATCCAATTTTCTTAAAAACTGGCAAACAGGGTCTTTTTTAGTCAGATTCCCAAGACTAAGTCGATCATGTTCTTTATGAAATAGTGGCCATAAATCATGAATTGCATGATGCACATCTCCACTAGGATGCGTCTCAAGAGTCAATAAAAGATTATCTAAAGACTCCTTACTCAGGCCATCCTTAATGAATTGTATTTTATCTTCACGGTTTATAGATACCATTCCTAAAGAACGACATTGTGTATTACAAGTCCATCTAGCACATCGATGACAGACATCCAGTCGTTTTGCACGACGTTTCTTTGCAAAAGTGCTTTTACCTGTTCTAGGCATGTGTGAAATGAAAGAATTAGAGGACTCACCTGATAATCAAACCTTTGCTTCAATCAACCAGCGAATATCTTCAGGAATTCCATGATTCATTAACAATCTCAATCTTGCACATCTATCACGGTAAATTTTTGTAATCGCATTCTGAGGCAGAGCGGGAAAATACTTTTTCAATTTTTCAAGATTAGTGTCCATTTTCAAATGAGAATTGGAAGAGAGATTCAAAGAATTGCACAAATATATACACTAATATTAGTTATTGTGGGAAACTGAAAGAACCGACTTAAGTCACGGAGTACCGTTGTCCGCCATTTGACCGGGGTGAGAGAAACTAGCAAAAAATCACTCAAAAAGAAACACGAAAACAATGTAAGAAAAACAAAATAATCAACCTTTATCTACAAGATCATTCAAACCAGTTGATTCATTTTCACTAGGAAAATTATCAAAGTAAGCTTTCAAACGATGTCCATTTTCCTTAAAATCATTGTCATTCATTGAATTCTCAATATCACAGGCCCCATAAGGGTTGTTCCATCTTGATCTTAGCTCTCTAGGGAATGAATAGAGTTGAGAATTATAAAACAAAACTTTTTGACCAGTATCAATCTTTTGACAATTTTCACAAGTTTTGCAGAATGCATGTGTCTTTGAACATGGTGGGCCAATAAAATCCATTTTGAAAGATTTTTGTAGCTGTCTTTTTTGACGAGAAATAACTTCCACATGCTTTAGAATGACAAAGTTTAATGACACTACTTACCTCATTGTCGGGAATGAATCTTTGAAATATTTTATCAGGACAATATTTGAATAAGTTAGGGTCATCACAATAAAAGCTCTTCACTTCGTTCAAAAACTTTTCTTTGTCTTGAGTACTCCAATCAGTTGGCAAATCTCCTAAAGCAAGAAAATTGATATTTTTATCATACCAAGGCATTGGACTAAGAGAAAGTAAGGATTCGTTAGGAAAGTAATCATCCATTGGTGTGATGTCAGATGTCAAATCTGTTGTCACTGTTGACAAAAGATTCACATCAACATTTTCGGTGCTTGTTTCATCCGTGATTTCTTCCTTAGAATAAATCATTTGCAAATCTTCAAATTCGTCTAACTCATTTTTACTTAAAGTAGATTCAAGTTGATCAAAAACTAATTCGTCAATATGATCTACTTCTTGTAAATCATTATCATCTCCAGGTTGCTTGCAAATGTTGAAAATATTCATCTCCAATGTCATGTTTCCAAATGATATCTTCATCAGTCCATTTCTACAATTAATCAATGCGTTAGAAGTTGCAAGAAACGGACGTCCTAAAATAACAGGAAATGAATTACATGCTTCAACAGGTTTTGTGTCCAAGACAATAAAATCCACAGGATAAATGAATTTATCAACTTGTACTAACACATCTTCAATTATTCCTCTAGGCACTTTTATAGATCTATCGGCAAGTAAAAGAGTTATAGAAGTTGGTTTTAACTCACCTAGATTGACACTCTGAAAAACTGAATATGGAAGTAAATTCACACTAGCTCCAAGATCAAGTAAGGCTCTTTCAATTTTATGCTCTCCAATAAAGCAGGAAATTGTAGGACAACCAGGGTCTTTATATTTCAAAGCATTATTGTTTTGAAGAATGACACTTACTTGTTCCGCTAGAAAGGCTTTCTTTTTCACATTCAGTTTCCTCTTCACGGTGCATAGATCTTTCAAAAATTTAGCATAGGAAGCAACCTGTTTAATAGCATCCAACAAAGGTATATTGATCCTTACCTGTTTGAAAATTTCATAAATTTCAGAATTGTGATTGACTTTCCTTTGTTTGGTCATAGCTTGAGGAAATGGAAGTGCTGGCGG
>NW_011509295.1:0-531 GCF_000495115.2 Populus euphratica | reverse complement strand
TTTCCAGCTATCGAAGTAGGTTCCGTGATTTTTGGTATGAAACACAAAAAAACCGAGATAGATAGGGGTCTCTAAGGTTGGAATAACGCTGCGGTTTGGAGGGATTTCAAACTGATATACATTCCGGAATATATATGGTTGTACTATCTTGAGCACGTGATGTCTGAGTAATTCACACGATGCTCACAATCCGATGCTGGCAACCAGAATCGGTCAATTCATGGCTTAGTGAAAACACACATCGACGACTCTATTTTGTTTGCTGCACATGCGAAATGAATGGTAAAATTAATTTAAATGAAATATATTATTAAATTAATTTATTATTAATTATTTTTTTTCCATTATAGACTATGTCTCTTGGACGTGAGTAGAGCCCGATGTAGCTGTTTGTTGAGACGCAATAGTTCGTTGACAACCGTGCTCAACACTTTGTAGTATGTTTGTTCAATCATTTTATTTTGTAAGTTATTCTTTTTATTGAATTGAATATGATGATTACTTTTTTCATTTTCAGAAGACTTATAATAG
>NW_011509298.1:0-531 GCF_000495115.2 Populus euphratica | reverse complement strand
TTTTTTATGTTTCATCAATATTTGGCTTGTTTGAGATTGAGCTTAATTGTTTTTTCTATCTTGATCTCATTTCTCATCTCACGAGTTTGATAAGTTAATCCAACTCAAGTTTTTTTTTTAATTCTTTTTTTAAAATTATTTTCTAACAATATTAAGGGAATATCTTCCAATGATATTGATAAGCATTCATTTTTTTCAATTAATCATTTTAAATATTTTTTTTTAGTTCTATTTATTTATTATTGCTCTATTTTTTAATCATATTATTGATTTAACCAAGCTTATTGAACCCAGTCATATCAAGTACCCAAGTCTCATATTATTTTTGTACTGTTAAAAAAAATTTATTTTTTTACGTTAAGAAAAAATTAACCCAACTCTCATCTTAGCACATGTCACCATTCTAGTATATACTATATGTGAGATGTGTACTTTTAGAAGTTATACATGAGATGCATGCCTTGTGTACTACAAACATCATGTTTGTTGTTTAACTACTAAGCAAGCTTATTTCGAGCGTGGGTTTACATT
>NW_011509294.1:0-531 GCF_000495115.2 Populus euphratica | reverse complement strand
TTTTAAAAAGAATAAAAAACCAAAACAGCAGGCGAAATTCGAAACAAATTTCACATCCTCGAAGAAGGAGAATATACTGTTGGAAAAGAACAATTAAATTACTAAAAATAGCGGAGACAAACACGTTAGTAGCTTAAAACAGTGTGTTGTGACCGATCCAGCCTGTTTGGTTTGTGATAAAATGCAAGCAAATGAAAGCCGAGACAACTAAGAAAACAAAGCATTGAATCCACAAGTTCAAATCGGAAAGATAAAACAGAATGAATTCAGCTTTTTGCGGTTTCTCTATGTTCTTTCTCGGTATCCAGACGGACTTGAGATGAGAAGGGAATCAGATCTGGAAATGAAAACTCACCGTTGAGAAATCGGAATCCGGTGTGACAGGGAAGCGTTTCCGGTAAGGATTCCGGCGATCGAGTGAGAGGTAGCCTCGATCTAACAAGTGAGAGGGAGCGGGTGAAGAGTGGAGTGCAGAGTTGACAAAATCCGTTCGCATATAAGAAGAAGGTCAGGGCCAGGCTGTGTGAATCG
>NW_011509293.1:0-532 GCF_000495115.2 Populus euphratica | reverse complement strand
TATTTTATGATCTGGGATTCACTTGTTGCTGCTTCCAGGATCCGTCAGAACATCAAAGTTGGCCAGAGAATTCCTGAAAGGCCTTTCAAAATGGGGAAACAAAGATCCTGAGCCTGTGTCTTCCTGTCAAACATATATCCATGTTAGGGCAGGCTTTTTTTCCTTCTGTTTGTTACTTTCTTCTACTTCTATCGGAATGCCCATCAGGCTTTGGACTACACAACAGGGGCTTGTTCCTGTGTTATCATGTGAAATTTTCAGCTAAACTAGCCAACAACCACTCTGTGCTGTGTGTCTTGTTGTTGCATTGCCTGCCGAGTTCTGCAGTTAGTAACCTCTAAAGTTTGTCTCCCACGATCCATTTATATTATTGTGTTTAAGATATTCTGTAAACATGGAATAAGCACCCAGATATTGTCAGTCATAGCTGCTGGGTTCTAACATTAATCAATCCAACTCATGTTTGGCAGGTTTTGAACTTCTCCATCTAGCTCCAAACCTTGAATTCTAGTCCAGCACTCTCACCGAAGGA
>NW_011509292.1:0-532 GCF_000495115.2 Populus euphratica | reverse complement strand
GCACTGCTTATAAGACCTCTTTAGGAATGTCTCCTTATAGGCTAGTTTATGGAAAACCTTGTCATCTCCCTGTTGAGATTGAGCATCGTGCATATTGGGCCATCCGGCAATTCAATGACAATGAAAACGAGGTTGGAAAAAATAGAAAGCTTCAATTGGATGAATTAGAGGAGCTAAGAAATGATGCATTTGAAAATGCAAAAATTTCAAAACATAAGATGAAAACTTTGCATGATAAACATATTCTTAGAAAATCCTTTCATGTTGGTCAAAAGGTTCTCTTGTATAATTCATGATTACATCTCTTTCCTGGGAAGTTGAGGACAAAATGGATTGGTCCATTTATGATTAAATCCATCTCTGAGCATGATGCATTTGAGGTAGAAAATCCCAAGAATGGAAATATTTTCAAAATAAATGGTCATCGATTGAAACCTTATATTGAAAATGTTGTGGCTGAAGTTGAGACATTGGATCTTGAAGATCCAATACCATTGTAGTATTAGAAGTAATGAGTTTTTATTTTTTTTTT
>NW_011509452.1:0-460 GCF_000495115.2 Populus euphratica | reverse complement strand
ATTCAATAAAATTCATAATCCAAATTATATATTTAGCTAATTAAGTTATGATTTTAAAAAAATCATTTGAATTTTTTTTTAAAATAAATCATATATTTTATTAGTCATTTGTATTAATTATGGATTCTTTAAGTTAACTAAATTAAATTAAGGTAGCTTTTACACAGTTTAACTCAAGTTAAAAAAAATATCCAATCATAAAGTTTCAAGGATAATCAATTAAATTAAATTTAACAAAAAATACCAAATAATATTTTATGCTAAAATAAGTCTTTTAAATTTAACAAAAAATACCAAATAATATCTTATGCTAAAATAAGTCTTATAATAATAATAATAATAATAATAATAATAATAATAATAAAGATTGAAATTTTCAACCACGGGGTCTGTTAACATCGGCAACTTTTATCTTTATTTGGGCCAAAATTGTTGGGCCACATGGACCTAATGAAAAGTT
>NW_011509291.1:0-532 GCF_000495115.2 Populus euphratica | reverse complement strand
GGTGACGACTTCCATTCAAAGTTTCCACTGATAAGAGACAAGAATCCCTTGTGTCTCTATATTTGCTAGAGATACACCATTCATTTTTTTCATAAGGGGTGGACGATCGTTGTAATACCACATACATGCGACAATCTTTATAGTTTTTGCAACTTTAAATGGTGAAGAGAGAGAAGGTGTTTGGTTTGACTACTTTTAAAGATGAAACTTGTTATTAGTGTTAAAAATTTTTATTAAATTTAAATTAATAATAATATCAAATAGTTTTTCATGATCCAGATATTATTTTTGCATTAAAAAAACTTTTGGTTCCACATGCTCCACAGCATAAAAAGTAACCTAGTAATTAAGCTATTCTGTGAATGCGAATTGAATATAAAATTGACCCTTTTGGTCCTGGTATTCATACTAAAAAGTTAACTCAGAACTTATACATCTTAAGTTTGGTCGATTGCTTTAAAGAATACTCAAGTGTGGATCAATTATTTCAATCGAAAATAAATTTTTTTTGAATGATCAATTAATATCTAAC
>NW_011509285.1:0-533 GCF_000495115.2 Populus euphratica | reverse complement strand
GTGAACATATAAGACACCATGGGGATAATAGACATGCACATGAGGATTCGAACTCAGAAACAGTGGAATGAAACAAACCCCTTTCACTGCTAGATCAAGACCCTCAATACTTAAAAAATTCTTTTTAAACAATTGAATGAGTGTTCTCCGAATGGAAGAATTATAGTAGTAATTTAATTTAATTTTAAATAGATTTATTTCTAGTGATTTTTTTAGATTAGATTAAATTTTTTTCTTCTAATTTTCCTTTTACTTATAGATCTTCTCTATTTAATTACATTTTTCACTTGGTGAGCATAGATATAGTAATTCATGCGGTTTTTTTTTCTTAAATAAAAAATTATGAGGGTGATAGACCTGTTAGATTTTATATATATATGCAATGAGGCTTCTTGTGGGAGGCTTGTTCCTCGTGCGTGCAGTGCTCATGGACTTGGAGCCGATGCATGGTCCGAGTGCATCGGTGGAGTCCCTGCTTCAGGTAGCATATGACAACTCCCACCATTAACAAGCGATCCAACATCACTTTCAGT
>NW_011509289.1:0-533 GCF_000495115.2 Populus euphratica | reverse complement strand
TTAAAACATAGATTTTGTCCAAACAATTCTTAGCTACCTTTTTTTTTAAGTGAATAGTGTATAAATTAAAATTCTCTCGTATTATTTATGTAAATAATTTTTTTAAAAATAGTTTAATAAATTATAAATTCATTCGTATTATTTTTTTTTAAAACCAGTTTAGAATAAATTAAATTTACTTGCATTGTCATATAAATGATATTTTTTTTCTAAAAAACTAGTATAGAATAAATTAAATTTATTTTCATTATAATCTCAATTTTATTTTTGACGAAAATCTGTAAATTTTCTTGAATAAATTTTATACGTTATGGAATTATAGATAGTTTAATAAAATAATAAAAAATATTTTATATAAAATATTATTTATTTTATGATATAATAATAGTAATTAGATCTATAATATTTAAATTTTAAACTATTAATATTAATAGTTTTTTATTTTATAACCTCAATTTAAAAAATATTTTTAACCAAACATATTAAATTATTTTTTATTCAATTTTAATTTTAATCATAATTTTAACCACACA
>NW_011509290.1:0-533 GCF_000495115.2 Populus euphratica | reverse complement strand
ATTTATATTGCATTGATTATGCTAGTGTTAGGGTTTAGTTTATAGTCTTTTGTAAATTTAAAGGTTTTTTAGTGTGTCACTAGCATTGTAACTCAATTAATTTGTTATATTGATAAATTAACATTATATTTTGTTGTGATTTTCATATAATATATATTCTATTGTAGAAATATTATGTTATTATAGTGATACAATCATTAATACCAATAATGGTATTATTTATTTACCATGGAGGAAGTACCAGATTTTGCATGTGGAGATTAGATAGTTTATTTGACAAAATTAAATAATTCATTTGACAAAATTAAGAATTTAGTATGTCGATGGATTTAATGGAATTTTTCTAATCTCATGTTGACATTAAATGGAGGATGCTAGGTGGAGGCTATTTGAATTGTTATGTTAATGTATTTATTACTAATGATATGAATTTTAATGCAATGTTTGGGTTGATCATCATAAATGGCTGTAAATGTTAGAGCTCTACTTAAATAGTAGACCTAAACAATGCTTTTATTTTAAATATTTTTTAA
>NW_011500806.1:82922-86997 GCF_000495115.2 Populus euphratica | reverse complement strand
AGTTTAGCTCATGTTCACCAGAAATTTGACAAAACCAGAAAAAGAAATATTTTTTTGAAACCTTGTTTCAGCTGTTTTCTGCTCTCTTTATCCTTCCCCTTTTCTGCCAAAATCATCAATTTTCTTAGGTTGATTAGGAGTCTTCATAATGCTAAATTTGTTCCTTTTTTATCTGATCTTTAAGTTTGAATAAATCCCTCAGAATTTGCACTAAAAAAATGGTTTTGCTGTTGTAGTAATTTTTTGTTCCAACTTAGGCTCTGATTCTGACTCAGTTTCGTATGATATCTAACCATCCTAGGTATATTATGTCACTCATTACATGTTAAAATGAGGGATTGAATTGAAGAAGGATATTGAAAGCTGGAGAGGGGGCTTGGATCATCATAAATGACAAGATTTTTTACCACACTGAATAAGGAACATAGGACTTTGCAATTGCACCCTCCATCTGATTTCTTTCCTTTTGTTCTTTGCAAATTCATGTTGTTTTCCTTTCTCATCATATTTATTTTTGGAGCTGAAGACCACGTTTCTGTTGCCTCATTTCAAAGGGAGCAGTTGGCCCTATGGAAGGAAAGAAAAGAGTCACACCATCCTCTACAACAAAAGACATCAGACATAAGCACAAAATTAGAATCAGAATATTGCAGCTTTCTTTTTGTGTTTTTTTATTGCAAATCAGTAGGGATTTGCGTCCTAGGATTAATGCATTGAATCCTTCCTAAATAGAGACATATTTAGACTATATATAAGCCCTTCTAATGACTTAACGGGGGTAGTAAAAATAGAGCAAAAAAATAGCAAAAAGAGAAGGGAGAAAAGGAGGGCAACAATAGAAAAGATAACAGAGGCGGAGGGGATAAAAAGAGGCCTCATCTGCTGACCTAGAGAAGTAAAACAAAAGGGAGAAGAAAACAAAAAAAAAAGGAAGAGTAGGGGAAAAGAAATGCAAAGAGGAAGAAAAAATGAAAAGAGAGAGCATAAAAAGGAGAAAATCGGAGAGAAAGGGGAGGAAAAAAACAGCAAAGAGAAAGACAAGAGAAAGGCAAGAGAGGCAGAGTAAGAAAAAAATGCAGTAAATAAAGGGATTTTCTTTCTTGCATTCTGGTGTCATTATGAGGAAAGGGGAGAAAAAACCAAAAAAACAGAGAGGGAGCTTCGCTACTAAACCTTGACACCAACGTTCGCTTGGTTTTATTTCATCTTCTACAGAAAAAAAGAGTGAGACCAGCTGCAGGTAAGTCTTAACTTTCTCCTCATTTTGTTGCCCATTAATATGTTCTGTTGATGTTTTAAAAACTTGTTTTGTCTTTACTTTGCACATTTGTTTTCAATTTTAGACCCTACAATGAACGCTTGCCTTTTGTTTTTTCTTGTCGTGGCTTTGAGTTTTAGATGGGAGATTATGTTAAGAGCTGGCGGGTTTCTTTTTTTTTCTTTCTTTCTTTCACTGGTTCATAATTAAGGAACCGTGGGAGGGGGCTGTTATTTCTTCATCATCAGCTCCATATTGAAACACGCTTTTTTATTGAAATAGCCGGCCAAGTTTGCTTTGGTTTTAGTCTCTGATATATATATATATATATCAAAGTTCGAGATGAGTAAAGAAGGATTTAGTTTTATCAAAGAATGGGATTGTGGATATGAACACTATCACTAGAATGGGTTGATGGGGTATGAACACTGTCACTAAATTTTGGTTTCATAATCTTGGCTCCCTTGTAATTTTGTTTTATTTCTCTCTGGTTATGAATTTTTTTTTTAAGTTGCTTTAAGCTGTTTTTGTAAATTTTAGAATATATATGACGATTGGTTACCTTTTATTGTGATTTTTGTATTTAATTGCGATGCTTGTGTTTTTTAAAAAAAATGTTTTCTTATGTGTTACATATGGCCAATACCCTAACATGTTTTGAATATTTTTTTATACAAAAAAATATTGGAAGTTTCAAAAATATATTTTCGCATCGATTTCTTAAACATAACAAAAATTATTTTCTTGTATTTTTGGATTTTACAACATGTTTGTAAAATTCCAAGGGGTATTGGCCAATATTCCAAAAAATAAAAAATCTTATTTTTTAGGGGAATTCATCTATTATTCACCGTTAATATTTCGATAAAGAAATCCTAAAAGGATGAATATCCAAAATATTTAGTGGGAATAACTTATTATTATTCACTATTAATATTTGGATAAAGAAACCCTAAGTGGTAAATATCCAAAATATTTTTTTAGAGATAATAAGTCATCACACATCCTTGAAAGAAGTCTTGATTATAATCGAGGACATTTCAATTTTTTTACTCCACGGTTTACGAGTCGTGATAGTATAAAACACTAAGGCAAGAATAGACTTTTAAAACGTCCTGGATTTCTTAATTGTTATCCCTCCTTGAGATTTACGAGTCGCAAACTCTTGAAATACCAAGGAAAAAATGAGTTTTTAAAGTACATGAAATCTCCTTGGATTTCTATCTTAATAAATTTAGTTAGAATCAAACATAGAAAAACTGATGAGATTAGAAAACACCAACACCATAGCAATTATAAGGCAAACCAAACACCAAGCAGCTTACCTTAAGTTGGGCGTACTAGAGGTGTTAATACCTTCCCTTTACGCAACCAGTCCATTGCCTTAGAATTTCTGAAAGACCAGTTAGGTTTTCTAGTAACCATAATACTAGGTGGCGACTCTTTTACACAAACAAAACAACAAAGACCCTGAAATCAATTGAGGATCGCCGCGACACCGCACTAGGGTGCGATAACCAAGATAAAAGAAAGTTTTTGAGCGACATGCAAAACTTTTATTGGGATGACCCTTACTTATTCAAATATTATCCCAATCAAATATTTCAAAGTTACATTCCTGACAATAAGGTAAGTAGTGTCATTAAATTTTGTCACTCTAAGGCATGTGGGAGTCATTTCTCATCAAAGAAAACGACGATCCTTGATTGATTGGCCCACCATATTTAAGGATTCACATGCATTCTGTAAAACCTGTGAAAATTATCATAGGTGAGATTTATTTCAAAACATAGAGAGTCTTTAGATAATCTTCTATTGACTCTTAAGTCTCATCATAGTGGATATATACTCGTGCAATTCATGACTTATGACCACCATTTTCATAATGAACATGATTGACTTAGTCTTGGGAATCTAACTAAAAAAACCATGTGCCAATTTTTAAGAAAATTGGATGGGAAGTTTATCCCCAATATAGGGCATTTAAGTCGTTTTTGGATGTAAAACCAAGGAAAGATGTGAGCCACAATCATAACTACCTGTACATACACATGATTTTTCAAAAATAAATAAATAGAAAGAGAGAGAGTATGTGTAAGACTCTAGCTAACCTACATATAAGTGGTATGATTGCCTTTTCAATTTCTCATCTATAAAATCTTCTCTTCCTTCCTTTCATTTCTACTCAACCCATACATTCAACAAATATAGAAGTGTGTAGAAATGGCATATTCCTCAAATCCTCATATGAGAAATTTTTGTGTTTTCGGTGGATTTAGTCATGGGAAAGAAAAGGAGTTTTTAGAATCAACAAATCATCTTGATTAGGTGCTAGCTGAGAGAAAGATTCATTTAGTGGGAAGGTAGTTTTGGGTTAATGAGAGGTGTGTCAATAGCTATATTTTTAGGAGGTAGTCAAGTTTTAGGGGTCGTCCCCAAAGTTTTAGCACTAGGGGACACTTTCCTTAAAGTTTGCCTCTCAAATCATAGAAAATCTCAGGAAAATCCAGCATTTGAATCAGATAATGTTAATATACTGGAGGAAATCCATATCTGACACATATATGGCATTGATCTGATCCGCCTTTCTGATATTTTGCTCAATAAGAGAAATAGGTAAAAAACTAGCAGGGAAGAGAGAATGCATACATCTTTCTCGTTCATGCTGTACATTTCATAGACCTTGTAAAACTCATGGAAGCATCTTCAGCAAGACAAATCATAATCTCTAATGCTACTACTGAATAATTGATTTACCAACTACAATTTTTCATCCCTGTAATTGATCCCTCCATGAGTCAACTCAATTGGTCAAAC
>NW_011500806.1:82533-82821 GCF_000495115.2 Populus euphratica | reverse complement strand
TTGTTTCTTATATTTGTTTAAGTGTGTTTTAGGTTTGTTAGTGTTTGTTATTTTAGGTGATATTTTCTATACTCTATCTTTCTATTTTAGGACATTGAGAACAATGTCTCGTTTTGTTTGGTAGGAGAGTGTAGTAGTTGACAAAAAAAATTAACTAACTGTGTTTTCTATTTCATAAAACATGTGCAAAATTATTGTTATTAGGATGGCAGAGTAAAGGAGCTCTTTTGTTAAAGTGACTCTTGAGACACATCTTAGTAACCATTCTTTACAAAGTCTATTATAATA
>NW_011500806.1:55498-82328 GCF_000495115.2 Populus euphratica | reverse complement strand
TATCAAGTTTATGCCTTTCATTTCCTTTCCTTTACTTAGTTTATTTTATCTTATATATTCTTTTTGTTTATTCATGTTTCTTTCTTTCATTCATTATGTTCAACTAAGTTTATTATGTCAAGGTGAAAAGGCTAAGGTGAAAATGTTACACTAATGGTGTAAGAATAAGTATAATATAAACTCAACATGGACCTTGATGTTTGATACTGACATGTTCTATATTTGTTATCTTGTTCACTCTTTAATACTTTGTTTCTTAAATGACTAATTTAGATTTATGTTTTATAAAACTTGATACAACAAATGCTTGGCACTTTTATAGCACAAACCGTATGGTATAACTGACACATATGCTATGAAAGGAACTTGATTTGTTGTTAACATAAGTTATAATCATGAATGCCTAACAACATTTACAAGTATTAGCATTAATCAAATAAAATAACTAATGTAATCATGTTAACAATTTGTAATCTGATTGGAACCTCCTTTGTGCATGGTTTCTAATTGAATTATAAGAGTTTATACTATACTTGTTTGACATACTATTAGTGGATCCTCTAACCTTGAGATTTGTTATTATCATTGTTTAATCCTTACATTAATCTTTCATCTCAAAATTCTCATCAACTTCTTCTTCTTCTTCTTCTTCTTCTTCTTTATTACTGCTACTATTGTTGCTACTATTGTTATTATGTTATTATTATTGTTGTTGTTGTTGTTGTATTATTGTTATCCAATAATTTATATAATTAACCTCCTTGTGGTTCGATCCTATTATTGTTGGGTTATTTATTACTTCGACACTCCTACATTTGGAAGAAAACATCAATCTTCTGGTCATATCACTAAAAAAAAAAAAAACAAAATTAACAAAAAATAAGGAAAAAAACTAATAAAAAAAATTAGAAAATAAAAAAAATTGATATGGTTTGATTTTGGTTTTAAAAACCTAAAATCAATTGAACCAGATCAAATTGGACCGGTTCAATAAAAAAGTTACAAATAATGTTAAATGAACAAGAGAATAAATAGGCAATTATAACCAAACTCTAAAATTAAAAAACACTCTCAAAAACACTCTCGAATATCACAATTGCATGCCCCTTGTCCTCCTTACCTTTTCTTTATCAATCTTCTTTATCATAGCCTATTCGCCCATCTGCCTTTCCAATCTCTCATGGAAACCCTTCATCTTTTATTGAATGTATCCTTACTTACTCATATGAGTTTTTCTTTTGTTTTAACTTATTTCTAGATTTTTTTAATCCATATGAAACAATTTTATTAGTAATCTAGGTTAGCTCTAAATGTTTCAATGTTAATATTTTCTTTTCCCTTAACTGAATAGGCTAGAGGGATAATATCTCAAATAAATGGTGGAAATTTTATGTATTAGATATATATGTTTTGGTTTCTAATGATGTATTGCATGCCAATGTTAGATTTCACTTCTTCTTTTCTCATGAGTTGGTTATTTTTATTTTTATTTTTATTTTTAAATCTTTATTCTCTCTTCTAAACAGGTTTGGTTATTTTGTTAATCTGTATGCTCAAATCCACATTATAAATACCTTGATGACACTGATCCTTCAAGTATTTATAACACTATCTAGCTGTAATTGTTAATTAGAGGGAAAAGATATGATTATGCCATTAAAAAAAAAGTGGGATAAAGCACTAACTAAAATGATTAAAAGAAGCATAATCAAGGTGGCTTAGGAAATGTAAATGTTTCTTGCAAAACATTTTATGAGCTTCATTAAGAAGTGGTGGGATGATAGTGATGATATTGATAACATGAGCTTCTATGCTATTTTAAGTTCTAGTTCATTTTATTCAACTTTTTCTAATTAAAGATACAGGACAACTTGTATAAAAAAATTCACCAAATTTAATGGCTTTCAATGCAAACATAACTTCTGAAGTTACATTTTGAATAGATAATTGTTGGGCTCTCTTGTTTTAATTGGAAAATATCCAGTACCTGTTTATATGGAATCTTGTTCTTTCTTTCATCAAAACATAGAAGAACAAGTTGGTTGTGGCTATCAATTAAGTTTCTTGTTCCAACTTTTCATCCAATCCCTTAAATTCTTCACCTTATTCTTTTTTCATTTTATAAATTGCATCTTATTACTTACATTTTCATTTATCTTCTTGGAAATCTCCGGTTTCTTTTAAACCATACAAAGATAAAGATTATGAGCTATAGTCTCTGGGGTTTTTCTTTGGGAAAAGAAAGAAAAAATGAGTGTATTGTTTGAATAGAGAAGAATTCTAGAAAGAATTTTCAGAGAGGAAAGTTGATGGGGAAATCTGTTGCAACAAAGGTTGGCTGTGTTGTTTTTATTATTATTCTTTTTTATCTTGTAATGGTATTCTTTAAAAATTTATGAGGAAGATAGTTAAATTTCTAGGATTTAGGTTTTGTTATTTGCTGGATCAATTAATTGAAAATTATTGGAATTAAGAGGATGAAAATCTGGGATTTTAATGGCTATTTGATATGGAGAGAAAGGAGTTTTCTTCTTTCTTATATTATTGTTTTTTTGTTTATGTGACAAAATTATATACAGCTTGATGAATATAGATTGTATTTTGATAGACAAAATTATGTATAGCTTGATGAATAAAGATTGTATTTTGATATTATATTCTTATAAACACTATGATTATTCACCTCCAAAAAACATTAAAAAACCCAATAAAACAAATAGAAGATATAAAAAAATATTGGGCAATTGGAATAGGTTTTTTATATCAATTAAAAAGCCAAAAAAAACTCAAAAAAATAAAATAGGTTTTTCTTGTTTTTATATGAAATAAATCAAGGTGAAAATACATACCTTTTTTATTCTCATCATATTAAATCAATTCATAGCGAATTCTACAACCTTTTTGGTTGTGATCAATAGAATCACACAAGCATAAAATAAATAAATAGCTATATTTTTTAGCACAGCAGCCTCTTGAACATTGTATTGAAATTAAGGTTAAAAACCAATGTTAAAATGGAATATGCTAAATTATATCATTAATCCATCGGGTTCTTACATGTTTCTTCCCGGGACTGTGTCCATTCCAAGCCGCCCCCCTCCACGTGTCTTCTTTGTCCTGGAAACACGACACGTCTTCCCTGTCTGATACTGCTGACCGTGGAGGAGAACCCCTAATTTGGGGGAAAAAAGCAGCAATTCGTTCATCGAATTAAGAATGACCAAATATCATCTTTCTTTACAACTACTCATCCTTTTTCAGTTCTCGTCTATAATTTCAGCAATCAGGTAGGCTAATTTCTCATCCTGGCTGTTAAAGATAAGGAAAAGAAATTCAGACCTTATAATTTTTTTGGCATTGATGTAGGAAGGATATCGGGTTCGAACAGATCAGGAGTTGCAGGAATACAGTTCAAGGAAGATATCTGCTCTCTGACGATAATGGTCAGTCTGTCTGTCGCTCGCTCATCGATTTCCCATTCTATGAGTTCTATGGTTAAGAAAGCTTGCTAGTAATAAGCTAAAGCAGATATACATTTTTTTTTTGTAGGGTATGTATGTGATGCGTTATCAGTGGATCCAACATCTCGTTGCTGCCCTATAAACGGATTGAGATTTTCTTGTCAGTGAGTTTTTTTTATTATTATTATTTCTTTGTTTGTTTTGATGGCAATCAGAGAAAATAAATCAATAAAAAGGTGCTAATTAAAATTTATTATTGCAGGGGATGCAACCTTGTTTCACAGTGTTGCAACTCCTATGAATTTTGTGTTTCGTGCTGCCTTCATCCTTCAAGGGTATTTCTTCTTCAATGCTTGTTTATTTGGGTTGGTGGGTAATGGGTTCGGTTGCTTTTATCTTGTCATGTCACGATCTGTTCGTTACTCCGCAGACACAAGAGGCACAAGTTCTCAAGGTCAAGATAGCCAAGCCTTCAACTGCAGGTAAACTTATCTTTCTTGCCCTTCCAACATCCTGATTTCTAATCCGCCTAAATTGTTATTCATAGAATCAACTTTTAATTCAATTCAATTTTTTAACTAAAATTGGATGATCGTATCTAGTCTACATAGCACTGAATATTTAGACTGACCTCTGTACCAATCCTTCTTCTGATTGTATTTTGCCAAGTCAGTCCCCATTGCTATTCATGCCTGCACTCTTTTAGGGTATATGTAATACAACAAACTGAATATTCCCTCTTATGAAATTTCAAATTTTACGTTAGTATCATTTGAAAATAGCATGTGCTTACATTTCCTTTTAGCAGTGAGTTATACAAGTGTTTTTGATTTCTGTGCTGGGAGGTGCCGTCATAATTCGGAGAGCGTGGTAAGTTGTCTTTTGACTTATTTGATTTTTCTCAAGTTTTATCTATATGTTGCATAGAATGATGATGATGCAATCATATATTGAAATCATGAAACCTAGAGTGACCAATTTAGAAAAGATTTGGACCAATGAACATTGCATTGTTTGACAAAGTACAACTATAGAGAAAACTCTTTGAAAACAAAGTTTCAATATGGAAAAGGGTGGATAGGAAAACATGGTAAGAGATTTACACTGCTAGGTATGAACTTTCATGAAATGATGATGAGAATACTGAAACTAATTTTTCTCTTTTTTTTTTTTTGTTTAGGAGGGGTTGTTAGTGATTGTTCTTAGAGAATTGAACAGTAATGAAAATGAGTAGTTATGCAAATAATCTTTGATCTGAATGTGTCAAATTGTAGAGTTGATAGGTGGAGAAGAGGACATAACCTTACGATTCAAATTGACAGGAGTTACAAAAAATGCACTTATTCTCTCTTGAAAAAAATTATTACGGTTATTTAAATAAACATACTAATGAAAATAATCATTCTGTTAAAAAAATTTGAACATAGAATGAAAAAAACTGAGAGAGATAGAAACTGATTTGTGTGGTCATCTTGATTTGACATTAGCAGTGCACCAGAATTATAAAATATTTGTAAAGTTAACATGGATGGGAATTCAGAAAGTATAGCTATTAAATAAGCTTGCTAGCTGGACACATTTTCCTTTCTTCTTAAACTACACTATTTTCTTTTCACTTTCTTCGAAACGAACAAGATCAACTTTGCATATCGGAGACCTTCCAGTCAGAACTTGTCTGGAATTTCCAAGATAACCCAACATCTCAAACAAGATTAAATGGAGGGCTCAGTGTTCCATTTTTTGCACAGATATGAGATAATCCAGCTATTCTGGGCGGAATGGAACAGATCTGACAACACTGACCTATATATCTTCCATCGTGTCACCTTATTAAATTCTAATGTAGTGGCTGAGATTATTAGCTGCTTTTGTTTCCATCCTAATCGTTCCACCTTGTTCTGGTTTAATAGTGGTATACTGCACCTGAAATTGGTATGAATATTTCAGGTTCATGAAAATGCTTATCGGAGTGATTTCCATCATTGCTTTTCACTGCCATCAAATTCTTCAGGTAATCTATATTTTTATCTTGTCAAAGTTTGTTTACTTACAAATTATGAGTTGCACTCTTGCCCTTTCCCTTGTTTGTCAGATTTGAACTTATGTCACACCCTAGTAACATGAATTCTTGAGTTAAAAGGATGATAGTTTTGTTCAGCAGAGTTTTTTTTTTTTTTTTACGATTCTGCTTATCTGTAACCTTTATTGCTGTTCTCATTGTTTTGGAGATTTGGGCCCTGTCCCCATGTCTTCTTTATTCTCTTTAGCCTCAGTTGGTTTCATGTTCTTAAAGCTTCGATATTGAGTGACTTGGAGATTTTGTTAATGTATAGAATATGCTGATCACTCATTCTAAAAGAATCAAGTTGCCATTCATGTCTTTGATATAACAGATTTGAGATCAATTAATGAATCATACTATTCTTTAATATTCTTTAATTCTCATCTTGGAATTGTTCCCCAAATTTTTTTCACATTAATCTTTTCTGCAGTCCACTAACCTCTTTTTTTTCTTTTTCTTTTTTTTTTTGTTTCTCCTGGGAACATGGCTGTGAAAAAAAAAATTGTTTTTTTCTGTCCGGAATTTTCTGTGTCAGGGGCCAATTATACTCAATTAGAAGCAAGGCTGGGTGGAATAAATGTTGTAATTGGAAAGTGAGTTATCATCATAGTTGTGTCTGTTTGTTAATTTCACTAAATTAAATTGTCTTGTAGTGCTTATTCCTTTCAAATTTCTCATCACTGGTTGATAGGCAAGGTGAGTCCTGTGATTCAGTTTGCAAGTCAAATGGACAGTCATGCGTCTTAAATAAGCTCCTGGTGCTTAATCAATGTGACGTGTAAGTAACATTCTTTTTAAACATATTTGTTTAATTATAGTTTGATATTGTTATAGAGTATCTGAAAAAATTTCTCCAATGAAGAAAAATGTTTGGTAATATTATTTACAATGTTGAACTACATAAGGTATTCCAGCTTAGGGTGAGGCTTAAACATGCAAGTGAAATCGTTGGGATTTATTGTTGACATTTGGTGATATCAATCATATTTTCTTCAGTGTAAATGCTTCCGTAACCAATGTTATGATCACTCCTTCAAATTCTCTCTTTTGGACAAAAGAGAATCGGAATTTTTACTTTGTTCCCTGATGCAGGAGCTTTGTTCATAATTTATTTTATTATATTTCTGGTATTAGTGTTGCTGAATTCAGGGTCATGTGATTATCATGTAACTTCTTAAAGTGTTTCCTTTATTTCCTTTATTGGCTAGTAGTTCTGCTTAGGGACCTAGACTAGGATGTAGGGCTTAAACTAGTATAAATTGGCTGCCTGGTTATTCTAAAAAGTAGTTCTTTGTTATTTTATCAATCTATTCAGATTTTAGAGGTTTCTTATAAACCCTAAACTCTATTATCTTGTTCCAACTTCAATTTTATCCTAGTTTTAACCATTTTTCTGCTGTAATTTCTGTTTTCTACTGCTTCGCACTTTCCATACTACGTCATTCCTACTAGTAATGTATACCATGTTTCTTTGACGCAAAAGCAGATGTCGTGTTCTTCTCAATCCTACATGTCTATTAATTTGTGATATGTCAAGCATACTTATTAGTTGGGCCAACGTGGAACACCTTATTAAACACAATAAAACAAAAAACACCCTCAACAACAAATCTCATGCAAGTGGCAAAAATCTCTCCACAAACACCCCCCACCCCCCACTCTTCTCTAATGAATAAAAATAAGTTTTGGCTATGAGTAGGTGGTGGGTGAAAAGAGGAATTGATGAAAGGTGTAGGTGCTCTTCTTTTATTATGTAGATCTGCTGATTTATGGTGGCTCAGCAATGAACATGAGATAGAAGTGGTGGAGGAGCAGGTTTGGGCTTCTGTTGGCCTGGTAAAAAAGAGATTGGGCATGGTTTTTTTTTTTTTTCAAGTGTCTGTGGGGCAGAATTTGTGGTAGTAGCAGTTTTATATGAATGATGGTGGTGGTGGTGGGTTAAGAAGGTTCATGACTAGGTGGGAGTTGGTTGTTGCAAGATAGAGGGGTGTCTTTTTTATTGTTTTTTAATTTAATTTAATTTTACCTCTATCTTATAAAAGAATATTTTGAAATGGTAGAAGATTACAGATGTGCCTTTAGTTATATCTGATCTAATAAATCAATGTCACCACTTAACAACACGTCAACCTTTAACTTCACAGGCTTCCAATTTTGCACTCAATTGTGTGCTTTTAAAATGTTGACAACCTTAATTGTTAAAAATTAAAGCTGAAACACTTGATTGTGAATTTGGTAAAAGTGGAGACATTGAAAAATGCCTTTTCTTGAAGGGTTTTAACTTTTAACAATTAAACATCAGGTGTTTTAATGATTGGGATATTGTTAATATTACTATTTGCTTCATCTCAATTTTGTTTTCTAATGACTCGATTGTGAATAGTGAGTTTTTCATTTTTTTTCCCTCAATGCTATGGACACATAAAATTGATGCCCTGGTTTCATCTTCCCTTGGGAGATTGTCACTGTTAGAGAGCACAATTTGGACTCTGATGTGATGCAAGTCTCATTTTGCTTTATGTTTTTTATATAAGATGTTTTTCTGGAATCTTTCTTTGTGGACAGCATGCAGAAATATATGAGTTGCAAAGGAGCCTGTTTAGCAAGCATTGGAACAGATCAACCTGCTGAAGTAGTTGCAGATGCTCCAAGACACTTGGTATATTTTCCCTTCTTGACAAAGTGATAGCAATTTACTACAAGTGAAAATTTGCAGTACCTTTTGGGCAGTCTGCTTCAGCAGCTCATGCTTAAATATCTTCTGACTAATTGGCAATTTACTAATGGTATTAGAACTGGCAGAGGTGGAAAGATCTTAGATCAATTTGCATAGAACATTAGAAATTATTGTTTTTCGAGCCCTGTACTATTTACAATCAAAGAAGAATTGATGTTGTCAAAATCAAAATTTAGGATTCTAAAAATGAATTGATTTCTCGAAGCTAATGTATGAATTATGTTTTTTCTGTTTTTCCTCAGAATCCAGGAGCATGTTTGTATACTCGAACACAATCATTGCTTTCCTGTGATGGTTCACTTTGGCACACCAGGAGACTTTGCCCATGTGCTTAGTGTATGCTTGGTAAGTTTCACAGTCTATGAGTTATGTGGATATTGTAGATTCATTATATATGTCACTTCAAGCCTTCTACAGCATCAGGATCAGTCTTGTAAATAGGAGCATATTGATTATTATCCAATATAAGATATATGCATATGCATGAATGCAGATGTGTTCTCACATGGACACGCATTCAGATTTTGATTGCATGGACTATCTTTCTTGCAATACATTTGACGCGAATTATTACTTGAGGGCTTTCTTCAACATTGAACCAAGACATAGGTAGCTTAATCTAGGTATTATGGTTCCAAATGATAAATGTGCCGTTTTAGAGTAAATGAAATGTGACTTCTGAAGACTGAAAGTACATCTCAAATTTGGTTCCATGATCATGATTGTTTGAATTCATTATCAGATAATGATAATTGCATGATGTGCTGGTCAATTATTCTGATTCTTAGTTTTGAAAACCTTTAAAAAGTTTTCACTATCTTCACCTTTCATTTCCAGGAAGTTCTCTTGGTGTCTTGATTCTCGGGCATGTAAGATTGTGATCACTTTTGTTGTAATCTTCGCGTGAATGTTACTGTTAAGTGTAGAGGTTATGGGCGGCTGAAGGAAAGGCAGGAATGATTGTTCAGAGAAGTTGCTGTTATCTTTCTTTCTACCTTCTTGTTGTTTTTTATCAAGATAATGTGCACCACATCCAAAAGAGATATGTGGGATTGGCTAGGAGCTTAAAATATTTGTCCTTGAAAGGTTGCAAAATATTAATGGAGGTTTGATGCTGATGGAGAAGGGTTTTTCTTTTTCTTTTTTTTTAAAGAACACATACAATCACAAAAGCTATATGTGTTCGATGCAACCTGAGCATTCCTGCTCTTCAATTCTGCTGAGCTTTTCATCTCTGCAATCGTGGATTGGCTTTCAACTTGAATTGGCTTTGTGGGAAGGCAAGGGGTAGTTTGCGTGTACTAATACCTGCCTGTTCACAGGTTATTGGCTCATTTTGCTCCTGTATTTTTGTTTTTTCTTGTTTTTATTTTTTTATATGTCCATGTACAAGGATTTTGATGGATTTTGCCTTTGTATTATAAGTTCTGTCGAGGGTTTTTATTTTTTTTTCCTGGTCTATTTTTGTTAGGTTGCATACCACGTGTCAAAAATTCACGTGCTTTATTTTAACGCATTGAAAATAAATAAAGATCTAAACTGAGTGGAAAAATTATTTTGTTTAGAACAAGCGGAATTGAATTGAAAAAAAAAATAACGTAGATGTTATTGCTATTCGGCTTTTTATTTTTTATTCTCATTCTATTACTTATTATAGAGATTAAAATGGTCTTGTTTAATGTGTTTCTTCTAATTTATTGAAATCTTAATAAGTAATTAATTTTAAAACTGATCTTCTTTATATTAAGAAAAAGTAATTTGTAAGAAAAACAGTATATTATGATTAATATTTTATTTTTCAAAAATTGAAGTCTTTTTCTCTTACAAATTAGATGTTACTACCCTCACTTGTTTTCTTTATAACATAACCCACGTGTATGTATGGTTATTAGTTTAATATTGTCATACATGATATTTTTAATAAAAATATATATTTAAATGATTTTTAAAAACTTTTTACTCTATTTTTGATAATATCATATTAAAATTATTAAAAAAACATTAAAAAATATTATTTTAAAATTTTTCATAATAAATATATTTTTAAAATGCAGTCCAAATCTCACTTTACTACCACAACACTGTTAACATTTGTGTCCAACTCCTTGCACAAAACTAGCTCACTGATCACTTGTTGTGAGTTAATCTATATTAACTCAAATTTTTTATTTTATAAAAAAAAATTACCATCATTTAAAAATATTAATAAATTTTAATTAATTTTTTTCTAGATAAACCAAATCACTAGTCAACCTAATTTTTTTCAGGATGGGCAAGGTTACAGGATAGTGTAGATTTTTTACTGGGTTATACGGGGTTAATCCTCGCCTATTTTTGTTGAGACCCACCCCAAACTAAAACAATGCTATTTAGCAAGTCAAGATCCTCCAAGATACACTAATTAAATATTATAAAGTATAAAACTTGAAGCAGGCAGAGATAAAATAAAATCATCAAAATATAGGGTTTTTTAGTCTTTTTTTCGTCTTACTATTTTGATGAGAGTAACATAATTATTTTAGAATTAAGGTGTGCATTTATCAAGATACATATTTAATAAGATCATACTCGTTACAAAAACTGGCATTGTGAGAATAACAAGTTGAGAAATGGGAATAAAATCATCTAGAATAAACCTTTACAAAATCTTCTCCTCGCTACAAAACTTAATTTCCCTTCAATATTTTATCTGTTAAAGTTGAAACCCTTTGGGTTACAATGTTTAAATGGTTCTTAGGTTTAGGTCTAGGGTATGTTTAGAATTGTAATAATGGTTGGGTTTAAAGTATTTTTTATTAATAAATATATTTAAAAAAATTATTTTTAAAAATTTATTTTTGATATTAATATATTAAAATAATCTAAAAATATTTTTAAAAAAATGAAAATATTTAGAAACGCTCTCTTAACTTATTTTCACCGCCGAAAAACATCGCCACTTCTCTTTGCTACAAACCCTGAATCGTTGTTCGCTTGCCTGTCAATGGGCTTGCTCTGTGCAATCTTGAAATCAATCCAGTTCTCCTCTCTTTTCTTGGTTACTAGAAAGAGGATCTCAAATGCCAAAAATGAATTTTTCAGCTTAGGTTATTTTGATTCGAAATTAAACATTGGATACTCTACATGACGGGTATAAAAAACAGTGATTGAAGGGTATATGTTTGACTTTAAAAAATTGTATGTGTTTGAAAAAATTACATGTGTCCTGGCGTAAAAAAGAACTAAATTAAAGCATATCGTCCTGCTGGAGTTTTTTCCGAGAGGAGCACAGTAAAAAAATATTTCTCATGATAAATAATTCTTAAACTAATACTGTAGTTGACATGCGCTTGCAGTATAGGCGCAATTAGGGTGTTGCAGATGTAGCGCAGCTAATAAATTTCAATTCCAAGTTTTTGTTTTCTCAGATAATTCACCCATGCAACAGTCAACATGCTTTTTTATAAATATTCAACAGCATGAAATAAATCAAAATAATCTAATAGCTATATAAAATTAAAAAAAAAAACACAAGATATGATAGATTAAAAAAAAAAATAGAGGAGGCCTTGAAGATACATTGAAGCTCTAATTATGGAACTTTTAATGCCACTGAAAAAATATCAATAAAATAAATCTATTAATATCATGGAAAACCAACTTCAAAATTTATGATGAGATACTAATAGCATGTTGAAATTATGCATATAACTCGCCACTATTAGCGTTAAAGTTAGTTTTTCATAATATCTATAAATTCATTTTGTTAATATATAAATTCATTTTGTTGATGTCCATAAATTCATATGGTGTTTATAAATTCATTTTGTTGATATATTTCTAGTAGTACTAAAAGCTTTATCATCGAAACTCCAATATATCCTCATCTTTTTTTCAACCCATTAGATTATTTTTATTTCTTTTATGCCATAAAAGAAAACATGTTGACTCCTGCATAAATGAATTATTTGAGAAAGCAAAAACTTAAGTTGAAATTTGTTAGTTGACACTACACACCAAATTACGCATACAATTCGGAATTATTTTTCAGTTATGGTAGTTTGGGAAGTATATTTTTCTACTGCGCTAGTCTAGAAAACAAACTTCAAAAGAGGGTAGAAAACTAATACCAATGGACTCGGTAGTTCAATGATAACGCATATGCTACATGCTTCCACATAGCCATGATTCAAACTGAATATCATCAATAAAATTATTAAAACTTGCTTTGTTCAAGGCTCTTGCGGTGAGGCGAACAAATCAAAACTTCGAGGCTCCAACAAAGTACACAACATTTATTCAATCAAATTGGTTCTGAATATCATGAAATTGGTGGGACTCAAGGGATTACTCGGTCTTAGTGGGTTGCCAAGATTGGTATCTGGTCCAGTCTTTCTGCCCAGGATTGAGGGTGTGTCCTTTAGAATGGTATATGTACTCCTCTCCCTCTCCAGAGAGATTTTCCTTGTGCTCAACACTGTACCTCTTTGGTTTCAACATCAGAAGCTGCAACAAAAGCCAAGTGTTTCTGTCAAAATGAATGTTCACATTATATTTCACCAATTACGTAAAAGAGGGTTACCTCATCCCCAGTATGATCAGTTATGAAGTGAAGCCAACCATGCCATTCTGGTGGTACTTGAGAAGCATTGTAGCGACTCTTCTCGGCATATTCAACCCACCGGTGCCTTCCTACAAAATGCCACAACAAGTCAAAAGCAAAGCGCTTAAGGCATAAAAGCAAACCTTGAAGACCTTGAATCAGTAGCTTTCACATTACTTTATGACACTCTACAGGACAGTCTAAATTTCCTGAGGCGTTACCACTTTCCGATAGTCTTGGTGATGGCTATAACTGGACCACACATTTAAATGAGCCACAGAAACATTAAATCCAATCCGATGGCAATAACTATATGATTCAGTACATGTCCCTACTGGTTGCTAGTAACATCCTAGTGGCAAGTAAATCATAGCTCAAGTAACTAGGAAAGCACCAAAGTCACCATCCTCCCATTCTTCTCATTTTTTACTTGCCTCTTTATATTCCTTCCTTTCAAGGGCAAAAGATGAGAATTTTCTATAAAAAAAAGAAAGAAAAACCTGTTCATATAGGCTCATTGTAATAGTCAATTGGATTTTAGCATCAAGTGCATTCACACACAAATGGAATTGCAGAATGATATCATAGAGGTGAGACTAATAACAGTAAATTACTGATAAAACACCAACAAGGCCTCAGCCTCCAAAATAGTTGGATTCATCTATATGAGGCGAGGGATGCTCCACTCTAGTTATCTTATTTCCTTTAACTAATTAAAAAAAATAGTGGTAAATAACTAAAATAGGGAGAAGCCAAATGAGGAAAGAGATAGTCCGCTCCACTTCCCACTATTGTTTTCTTCATCTCCTAAAGTGAAGTTCTGAAGAGCCAAAGACATGCATGGAAAACTAAAATAAAAACCCATAAAAAAATGAAACAATCTAATTTTCCAAATTCCACAAAAAAAAGCGGGAAAAAGAATCCATCATAGAGATATAAAGAATCTATACGTTAGGTCCTAAAAGAGTGATATATATCTTGCACTAATAACACTGAAAAGAAGAGCTTGCAGAACCAGGAAGAGGATGCACTTTCCAGTATTACATGGCCAAAAAGATATTCAACAATGGATTTGCAAAAGAAAAACTCTCTTTACATTTTCTTCTAAATGGGAAAAGGTTCTTTCATGAAGAAAAAAATACAAAAAAAAAAAAAGTGAGGATGAGTCGCCATCTAAATTGAAAAATAAACCCTAATATAGAAGCTCTTTCCAAATCCCATTAAATATCAAACTAGTGAAATCCCTCAGAAAGCTCCAAATGTCAAACACCATAAGGAAGCCAAGAGACTTAGCTTATTACATAGTAACTTACTAAATATTGAGGAAGGCATCCAAGTGTTCTTCTGACAAACACATCAAATTGATGATATCATTCAACATAGACACAAAAGCTTTGTTGATAATTTGCAGATAGGAAATGTAAACTTGCAACCTCCTCTTTGAAGACAAGGTGTAACCATCAGCTAGACGAGGATTTGTGCAACATAATGCCACAAAACCCATCACGTCACCCAGGGGCAGATTATTAAAAAGTCCCCCAAAGTTTGTGGACAAAACCACCCTGCCTTATCCTCTCAACATTACAATCAGGAACGAGCGTTCATAAGCATCAGCGCTCATTTCAACATCCAATGACAAGACATCAGTTGCTTATGATAATTGCCTCAGTTATGAGAATGAGTTTGTTTAGATTGGGTGTGCTTTAAAATGACAGGAATGTTGTGCAGGAAACTGTATTTTACTGAATGAGAATAAGAACAAGATTACAAAAGGAAGATATAGCATCCTAAAAAAAACACTACATGAAAAGGCTTGAAAAAAAAGAAATGAAAAGAAAAATTGGACCTTCAACAGAAATGGGATCTCTTACACGACACATAGCTTAAGGTCGGTGATAGATCCTAGAATTGAAACTGATGAAAAAGTTCAACCACTCATGAACTATAAATTTACATGAATAATCAGGTAAAACTCTTCAAAATATTGTCATGGTAGGAATAACACATGTCACAACTGCATGGTGAAGTGACATAGTTGTCATCACCTTGAACATGCATAGATCTGACAGTAGTAAAGAAACGCATTATATGAAAATGAGAGAGAAAAACTAACCATGTATGGTTTCGAGATTCTGATAATACTTGTTACCAAATTTGTCAACGCCAACAAGCTTTGCACCAATATTGTGTATTTTGGTTTGCCTAAAATCAATCAAATTACAAATATAAAAATCAACTAAACATCAAGAATAAAAACATTCGTAAAGGCTCCTGTAAGATATGGAGATATAGCTGAATAGAGCAATAGATAGAAGGCTCACCCAGCTCACAAGTGAAACAGAAATATGACGAGACAGGAAAAATTGCAAGACCAAGTTTACCCAAATATGTATAATGAAACGTGGATCTAGAGCAGGTAAGGAGATCAAAACGCAAGAGTGTGGCTATAAGGGCTTATTGGGACTCAAGCAGTGAAAGGGCACAGTAATTCAACTAGCATAATTTTCACCAATGGAAATGCATGAACAAGAAAAATAATTTGTTGGATTGAATCAAATCTTTGCTACAATCTTCGGTAATTTTTTAAATAATAATAATTTAGAATTTTTAAAGAGCTTTTAACTTACAGAAGATTTCCATCGGCAAGAGCATTCCTGAAACATGAAAGCAAAGGAAATAAGCAGTCAGTATCCTCCTTTTATCTTTGCCCACTTTCTCATTCAGCTTAATCAATTCCAAAACAACTAACAGAAGTCTTCAGTTCCTCAATCCGATTTATATTTCACAGACAACCCATTAAAAATATAGAAATTCTTATTCCCTTGCTCTCAGAATCTGTAAAACCCAACACATCAAGAAGAAAAGGGCATCTTTTAATTGCAAATATAAAAAAAAATATGCGAATATAAATTAAAAACAAGTCAGGGTTTTGTTTGGACTGATTGTTTTCGAGATTAGAAAAATAAATAGATAGATAGACAAAGTTGGTGAGTACAGGTAGCCTTCTTCTTTGAGCTCGCGTAAGAAAGCTCCGAATCCTTTCTCTCTGATCGACCTCAATGCTCCCTTCACCACCGTCAATGCCATCTCTCTGCTTTCTTCCTGTTTTGCTCGCCTCTGTTTCGTGTTCTTGTTAATGATGAAATCATGTTTCTGTCGTTCGATATTTATTCATTTTCTTATTTGGTTTGGCTAAGATTTATTTTACCCCCTCAAGTATATGGTTCCTACCAATTCATTACCAGGAGTTTACTTTCCATCAATCTACCCCCTCACGTTTTATCCGAAAATCCGGATTCACTTTCATTAAGGATGATTTTGTAAGCTTCAAATTTGTATTGTTTATCAGTTAATTCCTTAAACAATTTTTCGCATGATTCATTTTTAAATTTTATATATATAAAAAAACGATTATGAAAGAAAATTCAATAAAAAAACACAAAAAAATCATAATAAATGTTAATTTAAATAAAATTTTAAAATCTAAGAAAAATTCACCATTTTCAAAAAAAATTGATAAATTAAAGCATAAAATTGGTGAAAATAGAAGTAAGAAATCACTTAAAAATCAATTAATAAAAAAATCATACTTTTAATTCATTCAAATTAATTTATTTATATATATATAAGTAAAAATTAATTTAAATTTAAAATCAAATGCACATGTATTTTCTCTGGATATATCTCTATATTTTTTTTTCTTAATTTTTTTTAAATATACTAATACGATGCATTGTATGGCAGTGTGTGTGGTGGCCTAGTTTTTTAACAAATAGATGCGTTGAAAAATTAACCCTGTATTTTATGTTTAAAATTAGATTTCATCTAAATTTACTTTAAAATATTTTATAAATTTTAATAAATCAATTTATAACCTTAAATAACTATAAATAGATATAAAAATCTAAAATTAACCTAAATTTAAAAACATAAAATATGTCATCTCATATGTTAAAAAACATCTCAGATAAATCCTCATTATTAAATTGAACTCATCAACATAAAAATTGATATTTTAATTATAGAAACTATATTAACAATAATGTTTTTATTTTTATTATCAAAATTTAGTGGCTTCCTCTCTCTTCTTTCTTATCAAAGACTAAAAAATAAAAAAAAATAAAGTTTTGGGTCAAAATAAAATTTTTAAAAAGAAAAAGGATCAAAAATAATAATATAAATATATGGGGACCAAAAAAAAACTTTGTGCACCAATTATGAGACCGCCACCTATGTTCCCCACCTTTTTTACTTGGATCCCCCATCTTTTAATCTTGCTCTTTGTTAATAATTATAAGCAATTAGGCATCAATTGACTTCAAAATGACATAATTAGAGACAAAAAAAAATGATCATAGCTTTTTAAAAAATGGACTATTAAAGTTCACAATAAATCAAGGCATTTTGCATGGTGTATATAAACCCTAATGACTTTTAGCTTTTTACTTAATGAAAATTTCAAAGAAAAAATAAATAAATAATAATAATAATAACATGAATAAAATGATTTTTTTTTCTTAGTTAATGTCTAGTTTTGTACTTGCACTTCGTCACGGGTTGAATAATTATTTTAAATAAAAAATAAATATACAAACTTCTCCAACATATTTTTGGATGTAAAAAGAATTCTCAATCATAAATCAAAATGCTTATACATATATCTAATTAAATAAATTAATATTTGATCAAGATATAACTAAAATTAAGATATTTGATCTTGCAACATAATCAATGTATTTAGTTGTGTTTCTTAACTAAATTTATTATAATATGTTTTTTTATTTAATCAAATGATTATATGTGTTAATAAAAGGTAAACAAAGTCATAAATAAAAGCAAATTGATTCAAACTATGAAGTTTAACTATAAAACAACTTAATATTAAATGATAAATCTAAAAAAAAATATAGGTCAACCTGTGTTAACCCGTAAACCACACAACCATGGGCACATAATGGGTATAACCCTATAAAAAAGAAAGTGAGAAAAGAGAGCATTAAAGACAATACCCAAAAAAAAATGTTCAAATATAAAATTGAGAGCATTAAAGACAATACCCAAAAAAAAAAATGTTCAAATAAAATTGAAAAAATAATTAAAAAAAGAACCTAATTAATAACCAAAATCAACATATGTTCACCTTCAAAATTTGTGACCACGGTTATGAGGTCAAGACTAACCATGTAGAAGGCAAACCTAAAAAACAATGAAGAAAAATTTTTAATAAAAAAATATCAAGCCTTGAAACTTAAAAAAAAATAGTTTTAAAAGAAACAATGAAAAAACAACCCATTTTAAACCATTAACCTCACAACTATAGCCACATGATTGGGATAATTCTAAATAAATGAAAGTGAAGAAAAAAGCATGGCGACCAATTTGTAAAAAATTAAATATTGAAGGATAAAATTGAAAAAAAATATTTTTAAAAAAAGTTGATAAAAAAAGTTCAACTCATGTTAACCTTTTAAAATCGTGATCACAGTCATGAAGTTGGGATCGATTGTGTAGAAAGCAAGCCCAAAAAAATAACGAATCAAAATTCTCAAAACAAAAAAATATATATACTAAGGAATGAAACTAAAATAAAAATAACTAAAAAAATAAGGATCCAAATCAACCTGTGTTAATCTGTTAACCCACAATCATGGGTACAAAATTGAGATGACCCCGCAAAAATAAAAGTGAGAAAAAAGGCACAAAGATTAATTTTAAAGTGAGAAAAAAGGCACAAAGATTAATTCTTAAAAAAATAAAATATCAAAAGATAAAATTAAAAATAAAATTAATTTTAAAAAGAACGTAAAAATATCAAAGTCAACCCATGTTAACCTTTAAAAGTTGTGATTGATGTTACGAGGGCGGGATCAATTGCATAAAAGGTAAACCTAAAAAAAATCAAAATCTTCAATAAAAAAATATGGAGGTATGAAACTGAAATAAAAATATTTTTAAAAAAAAGCAATAAAAAATATTTTGAGTCAATTCAGGTTAACTTATCAATCACACAACCATAAAAATAGGATTGATATAACCCTATAGAAAGAAAAGTGAGAAAAAAAAAGCATGAAAATCAATTAAAAATTAAATCTTTAAGGATAGGATTGAAAAAAAATCAATTTTATAAAAAGAACTTAAAAAATACCAAAGCCAATATTTGTTAACCTTTAAAACTAATAACTTAATAAAACATCGAATGATGAAATTACAAAACAAAATATAGTAAAAAAAATCCAAAAAAATAAATAGTAGTAAAAAGAATAATAGTCAAATTCAACATAAAAAAATAAAATTAAACGTTAAAGGATGAAATTGAAATAAAATTTAATTAGTTGGATAAAAAATTATTAAAAAAATTAGAGACTAAATTTGATATAAAAATCAAATAAAAAATAATAAAGAAGATAAAAAGTAAAACAAATAGGAATAAAAAAATAAAAACCAAATTAAATATATTAAATAAATGAAAGGACATTTTTATACTCTTTCTTTTTATTAATATTTTATATTTATAGAAAAAACACAAAATTACCCCAAAGGCATCTTAATTATAATAAAAGAAACCATATTTAAAAGTTAAAAATGCCTTTAAAAGAAAGTTTTACTTATTTCTTTCTCTTTTTTTCCTTCCAATAAATAAGTTAACTATGCTCATAGAAACAAAAGATCTAATAAGCCTATGGATCTAAGCTAATTTTTATGTTTTTTTTTTTTTGCTTATAAAGCTAATTAAATCATTTCACTATACTTAATAAAAGTTAAAAGTTAGATTTGCCCAAAATAATTTATCAATAACTAATATATCTCTACAAAAAAAATAACTAAACTTAAATGGCTAGTTAAGTGAGGATTTATATTATGGGCAAAGTGGGGAAAACACTTTTTATTGTGACAATGTTTCTTTTATGTGGCTTAGTTTCTTTTAATGATTAGGAGTAAATTGTTAGACCTTAAAAGAATAGTCTAGGTGGACGGATGAATTAGATATGCAAAGTAAAATAATTTAAAAACATTTTACTTAATAACATTTAATTCTAAACACTTAATTTAATATAAGAACAACAAACAATATAAATACAATAATTAAAGAGTTAGAGTTTAAAGAGAATGCATAAAGTTTCATAGAGGTTTGATAATCCATTCACTCATTTCCTTGAATTTTTGTTTAAAAATTTCACTATTACACACCAATCTTCTTACCGTGTAAGACCAAACTTTTTATATAATATGTTTTTGTGAATGCAAGATCACACCCAATCCCCAATCCATTCTTCTTTTTCTTTTTTTTATAGGTTAAAGACTAAAAAATCTTTTACTAATACTTGTTGAAGGACAAGTGTTAAACCACTTATAATTTTTGTCTCAAAGAGGCTTCCCCATATGTTTAAAGTGTTACTAACACTTTTTATAATATACTATTTTAGTAGAGTTGATTAGAATAATAATTTAGCTTTTTATGATGATTTTGCTAATTCTCATTTAACCTTGTTTTCCAATTACAAGTGACACATGAGTGTTCAGAGTTGTTTTTTAGAGAGAATATGCTTAGATATTTGCTTTAGAAGTTTCACCACTGTTTAGCCCAAGAAAAGAGCTATTTATAGGCTTAGAAATGAAACTAACCTTTAGACATAGTTTCTTTTTTATTGGAGAATCAGTTAGACCGTTTTTAGAATTGGTCAAACACTTTTAAAATTTGTTAGACCATTTTAAAAATCTAAAGCAGTTTTTGAAAATTTTCTAGAAATGATCTAGTTGTTTTGAGAAACGACCAAATCATTTTAAGAAATAGTTTGATCATTTCTCAAATTGGGTGAACTGATTTCGCTATTGTCCAACCAATATATTGTTTTTGTGTTTCAGTCTTTTCTTGGTTTTCTTTGGTTTTTTTTAGTTTGTTTAAATTGTGTGAATGTTGTAAGGTGTCTTATTGGCAAAACCCTATTACAAAATCCTAATTGGTGAAGTTGATCGCTATTATATTTACAAGTTCTTTGTTTTTAACTGTCACGATTATTTTTTTTTTACTTATTCGATGATCTCTTGTTTGCTTTAAACATGTCTAAATCATCACAAGGATATGTCCAACATGTAATATAAATATTCATATTTATATGGCATTAATTATGTTTTACTTAACAATTAAAACAAGATTAATGCATGTGGCACGTAATCATATTTGATATAGCATATTGGCATAGACACAAAAAATCATTTGAGCACTATAGCATGTCATTTAAAAGCTTCTTGGAATATATAATAATTTATCAATTTATCAACATGCATACTATAAAATTTAAGTAAGAAAAGAATAAAAATAAATATCATGAAGGACTACAAAAAAATGTGTTTGTTAAAATTAGAAAATATGTTATAATCTTATTAAAAACAAAGTAAAAATTAAACAACATTCTATTAAATAATATTTCACACACAGATTCATCAATTTTTTAAAATGAATTTCAATTAAGAAATTTGAAGACTGGCTTGACTTAAAAAAAGATATACATATTAAAAAAGAGGTCGCTTAACCTATTTTAAAAAATTATTAAGGAGAACATTTTTTAATCAAAATAAATTAGTTTAAATAAAAAATAAAATGCATGATTAGAATCATCAATTTTCTTAGATTTAATAATATTTTTTAGAAGCTACCTTTCATTTAATTATACGATAAGCATTTTCAATAAAATAATCAAATAAAATTAAGGATAAGAAAATAATTTATTGATTTTTTATTTAAATTAAAAAAGAAATAAAAAGAGAAAATGTGATTGGGTTTAAAAGGAAAGTCTAGAGTTTGACAATAAAAAAGTAGTAAAAAATCAGGGTTCATGAATATTTTTTGTCTAAACAATAGATTCTCAACCTATTCTTACTTGTAAACACTTCTATAAACTTAAAAAACTAATTTATCAATTTAAAGCACGTTTAAATTGATCTAAAAATATAAAATTAAGTTAGAAAATGTTTTTTTATCAATTCCAATATTTGTTTTTGAGTGAGATAAAGGGAAAAAAAACTTGAATGGAATTGTTTTTTCAAATAAAATCATTTAATATTAAGAACAACTAGTTTCGTAGTCAAAAATTGATCATTCATTAACTTTCTTTCATATTTATTATTTTTAGACGAGTTTTTCTCATTTATGAAATACAAGTATTGAAAAATAAATAAAATAAAATTTTAAACCAAAATGTTCAATTGAAAAAAAATAATTTTTTTTTTTACATATGAAGGAAAAAAGAAAAAGAGAAAAGGTGCATTATGAATAGTGGAGTAAAAAGAAAAAACCATTTATTTAAGCCATAACATCAATTAGGTCTCAACATTTTCATTTTTTTTATTTAATACAACCGAATTGTTTTTCTTATAAATTTAAATATTAATCAAATATTAAAATATTTTTTACACTTTAAAAACTTTATAAAAAACTAATTAAAATAAATTATGAGCTTAAAATTATATATAACACAATTATTAAGGAATGAAAAAGTAATAATTTGATGATTAAAATAAAAAATCACCAAAGGATAAAAAGATCAACATCATTTTAGAATAGAGTGCATTACAAGGGAATCCATAATGTTTTTGTTATAAGTTTTAGTTTTGTTTTTTCAATTGTAATGTATTTTTTTTAACAGCGGATGTTCTTGTTGCTATAATTTTTTTTTTGTTAAGTTAGGGTAGTAATATTATATTTTATTTAAATGCAAACTATGATAAAAGAAGAATGTTAACAAAAGTTAAATCATGTGGGGGTTTCATTATAATTCTACACACATATACACATATATATTGTGAATTGCTATAATAAAATTATCCTTCTACCTTTAAGCGAATGAAATTTAAGCTTTTGATCTAGTGGTTTTTTGATCTTTTTCTCCAGTTTAGTGGTCATTAAGAGATTATTTGAGTGTGTATTTGTCTTTTTAATCTTTTAACATAGTAAAAATATTATTTTAACCTTAAATATCACAATTTTCGTGATAATAAAAATACTTCATTGCTCCCATGGTAAAAAAAAAAATTATGCTGTTAGACAAGGGTATTTTAGATTTTTCCACTTTCCATATATAGTAAAATAAGGTTTTTAATCTTAGAAAAGATAAAAAACAAAAGCTTTGTCTTTGGGGGTATTTTGGTATTTTCACATGAGTACGTTGTATAATTAAAAGGGTCATGTGGGTATTTTGGTAGTTTCATATTTTATTTTTGATCTTTTAATAAAAAATTATTAACACATGCTCTACACAAATTATATTTTATTTTTTATTTTTTAATAAAAAAGATATTAATGCATGCTCCACACGCATCAACGAGTATATGCTTATAATGATGCGTGTAACACAATCCGATTACTAAATCAAGCTATACACCATCTTCCCGAATGCACACCTATGCCATTTTTCACATGGTGTGTACCTGTATATGTTTATAATGGTTGGATTGTCATTGATAATCAATTTTGTTTTTTGTATGGTTGGATTGTCATTGATAATCAATTTTTTTTTGTTTTTTTTTCTCCTAACAGCTAAAGTGCACAACTGTCCTCTTTATTTGTTGTTTTTTAATTTTAGTCTTTATTTTTTGAATTTCTTATTTTGTCGTTGTTCCTTTTATAAAAGTTTTGTTTTGTTTTTATTTTTATTTTTTTTTCAATTTTGTCATTCAATTATAATTTATCATATGTTTTGTTTTTCATTTCAATCTTCATTCTTTTAATTGCTTATTTTATTTTTATTTATTTTATAGTTTTAGTCCCAAGCCTATCTCTATTTTTTGTTGGTGTTTCATAATTCATCATTTTTGTTTTGATTTTTTGTTTTTGGTCCTTTTCTCTTTCATTTGAGTTTTATTTGTTTACCATTTAGTCTTTCAATTCTAATTTATATATATGATGTTTTTCAATTTAGTTCTTTTACTTTTAATTTATTATTTTTTCTCTTGGCTCTTTTATCAAGATTTTTATAATTTTTAATTTTATCCTTTAAATCAAATATATGATTTTTTTCAATAGTAATAATATTTATTTTAGTTTGGTTCTTTTTCATTTGATTTTTCATTTATTTCATTTGACCTTTTGTTAAAGTTTTTATGATTTATGATTTTATCATTCAAAACAAGTTTATGACTTTTGTTATTTTAATAATAATAATTTATTATAATAATTATAGTAATTATGATAATAATAATAATAGTAGTAGTAGTAATAGTAATTATAAATAATAATAATAAAAATATTAATAAAAATAAAAATAATGATAGTAATAGTTATAGTAGCGGTGATAATAATTATAATAATAATTATAGCAATGATAACAACAACAACAACAATATAATAATAATAATAATCATAATAATAATACTAATAATAATTATGATATTATTTATTGATAATAGTAATAATAATAGCAGTTGCAATAATAACAACAATATTAGTAATAATAATAACAACGATAAGAAGAGTAATTGTTATAATAATAATAGTGATAATTTATCATTCAATATTATATTTATTAAAAATTAAATTTTACTATCTTTTCATAAATAATATTTTTAATCTAATATCCTGTATTATTGATTCGAAAAATTTACATGACCTGATTTTTTATTTTTTTTACTTCATTATTTTTTTTATTTTTTATTAATTTTTTTAAATAAAAAATTATCTAAATTTATTTAAACCTATTAAATAAATCAATTCAACTTATTAGATTTTCTTATCAAATTAACATGAATTTTATTCAACAAAATTTCCAAAATTAGAGATGCATATCCTGTCCCTCTAAGAGATTTTTTTTTTTTGAGAAACTTGTTATGCGGACCCGAACCTGTCAAAATTCGAACGGGATGAGGAAAAGCCAGCTCTTAAGAGACGTGGCTTCTCTTAATTGGGTAGGGTGACTCGACACATGTATCATCATATTACGGATCAACGAACAAGTTCTGCTTTTTCTCCTGGAAATCTAAAGCCACAAACAACACCGCATAGAGTTCGAGAGCAATCTTTTAAATTTTTGATATTTTAGCGTTACAGGAATAGCTATATTCTTACAAAGGTAACCAATTTCATTTTTTCCTCGCAATGATTTAAATTTTAATTCTCTGATTCTATATCCTTCGATTGTTGAATCAGTGCTGATTTTTTTCTTTATTTTTTCAGAATTAGGATCTGTAACGGATTTTGATTTTGGTAAATAGTTGTGTTTGTTGGTTTCTGAGTGATTTCGATTTTCTTTTTAGATTCGTTAGGGTTTCTATTGTTATGTTTTGCAGATTATTTTTAATTGGGGAATTGTAATTAGGGTTTGTTTTAATCAATAATTTATGTGTTGATTATATAGATTGGGACGAAAAAATGATGCGGCTGCGCACATACGCGAGCCTCAGTTTGGTGGGTGCTCTAGCTGTAACTTATCATGCATTCAACAGTAGAGGCCAGTTTTACCCAGCTATGGTTTATTTATCCACCTCTAAGATCACTTTAGTCCTTCTTCTCAACATGGGTTTAGTCATTATGTGCATTTTATGGCAATTCATTAAGCGGCTATTCCTTGGTTCCCTCCGTGAAGCTGAAGTTGAGAGGTTGAATGAGCAGTCGTGGAGAGAGCTCATGGAAATTCTCTTTGCCATTACTATTTTTAGGCAGGACTTCTCCGTAAGCTTTCTTGCCATGGTCACCACGTTGTTATTAATCAAGTCTCTGCATTGGTTGGCTCAAAAGAGGGTTGAATACATTGAGACAACACCATCTGTTAACTGGTTATCTCATGTTCGGATTGTTTCTTTTCTGGGTTTCCTTTTTCTCCTAGACAGCCTGTTTTTGTACAGTTCTGTAAAGTATTTGCTTGAAACAAGGCAGGCTTCAGTGTCTCTCTTCTTCTCGTTCGAGTAAGTTAACTATGCTCATGCCTTTTCTCTTTTATTTATTTTCTATTTCATCACAATTACATTATGTTCTTGCATTCAACTGCCAGAATTGTTGAGCCATCTAGATGTTTCCCTTATATCTTTTATTATGTTTTTGTTTATGCTGGCTCTTAATAGCTTGTAATCTATACCTTAACTGGTCAGCTGCATTAATGATCTCGTATTGAGTTGTGTGCAGTATATTCCAAGAAAAAATAGAATAAGAAACCAAAACCAGAGCATAAGAACAAATGGTACACTCATTGATTTTCAAATTATTCAAATGGTATTTAGAGAACACATGGAAGTTAAGTAGAGGCTTCAGAGATACAATCTTAAAATATAGAGAAACTTGCTCATATAGCAATGCAATTGATCATTACTGTGCTACAAATAGTTATCTTGCAGCTTGATTTTTTTTAACTTTGTATCTCTTCAACTCCAGATTGGTCAATGTGGGACAAGTTTTGGTTAAAACTGGAACCATGACAATGATGGAGTTGTGGTTGGTTTCAATTTTCAAGTTTTGGTTAAATATGACTGTTTGTGACTTACTAGTTTTCAGCATATGGGGGAAGTTATCAGTTTTGAGTGTTAGTTCTTTCATTATACACAATGTTGAAAGTTATGGGATTGCAAGCTATCAATTTGAGTGACATTTCATTCTTTCTTCCTACTTGATTTTGAAAGTTATGGTTGATTAGTTTAACTTATCAACAGGTCATCTGAACATTTTAAGTGTTTTTTGTGATTCTGACATCAGTTTTGCTACTAGACTTGTAGCCTGATATTTATTGCAGAATTTGGATCTACTAATGGGCATGCGTGTTTGGACTGATTTGCAGCAAAAAATTGAATAAAGGAAGTTTACTTGATGAAGAGTAAATTGTTTGAAGCTAGTGATGGCCTGTGTTTATGTTCTGGAAAAATCTTGAACTCCTCATTTCTGGCATACTTTTCTTTGTGAAAGGAGAAGAAAAATTTAATTTAGAAGTCATATAGATGATGCCTATATCTGTAATATAGCCTCGTTCTTTTTATTTTTTTGGTGTGTGTGTGTTTTGGAGGGGGGGGGG
>NW_011500806.1:47059-55300 GCF_000495115.2 Populus euphratica | reverse complement strand
GGCGGGGGCGGGGTTTGAGTTTCTTTAGATCTGATAAAAACTGAACATGAGTTTTCAGCTTGAAATTGAATTCTGATTTGATCTCAAATGGAACTTGTGCTACAGATAGTTAGAGATGGCTGTAATCTTATCATGTCAAGGATTAACCAGGGAAGTGCTTGTAGATTTGATCAAAGCTTCATGGGATTTTTCAGCTTGAGAGAAATTTTAGTCTGATTTTAATTTGCACTCATGCTGCCAAAAGTGTGGTCCTGGAAAAATAAGCGGCAGCAATAAATGCTGTGTTCTAATTGGTGTTTATTATCTTTTGTTTGGATGTTATCTAGATGTCCCTTCTCAGGTTACCTGGATTCTTGAAATGAATTCTAGAAAGCTTGGATGTTATTGTAAGAAAACCAAGCAATATCGATTTTGATTTCTCCATGCTTGTGAAATTACTCAATTCTACACTTAGGAACACACTTGTTTGCAGTTCGAAATTCCTATGTTCATGTTTGCATTCATTAATGTCTACCATTTTGAATCTCAGGTACATGATACTGGCAACAACAACTGTGTCAACATTTGTAAAATATGTTTTCTATGTGAGCGACATGCTTATGGAAGGACAATGGGAAAAAAAGCCTATTTACACCTTTTATTTGGAATTTGTTCGGGACTTGCTTCACTTGTCTATGTATCTGTGCTTCTTCCTTGTCATTTTCATGTAAGTAATCAAGTTTGACATTAATTATCATTTAGCATCTTGTATATATGATTTTTTTTTTTGTATTTTACCCTGTTCACCGACTTGGACATTATGTTTTTATCAACTATGATATTGTAGGATCATTGAGAGAGTATGCAATACATGCAAAGTTATATGCATTTACATTCTGCATTGAGAGTATTTGATCACTTATATATCTAACACTTGTGAATGATCTATGTGATGTTGACTTGCTTCCACAATGATGAGTTGTAGATGGACAAATTTTACTTGGCAATTATTGTAACATCTTCCTACTAATTTTCATTGGAGAGATGTTATTAGGCTCTTGGAGTTTTTGACTGGTAGGATGTATTCCAACTATAGTATCTTTCCTACTATTGATCTGACTTTTAATGGTTATTTTCATTAATATCTCTTGCAAAATGGTTTATTTTTTCAATTTTTGACATGTGTGTGTACATGCGCTCATACATGCACATTCATTTATATATGCACGTTTTACTGTTTGCATTTACAATTATTTTGGAACGCAACCTTTTAATACCTAGAAAGGAAAGTCAATGGCAGGGGTTGCATTTCTATATTTCTAGAAGGGAATGCCAGATAATTTCTCCTCTAGATCTTGTTTGAAAACTGTTATAAAGGGAGGATTTGGAAAAATAATTTCTGATTTTCAACCTATTTATCTTGAAGCCCCTTATGGGATTGAAGCGCATTAGAAATTTTGTTGATGGTATAGGACATTGAAATTGTACTACAGAAAAACTTGTTTCGATGTGTAGATTGAAAGACAGTTGAAAGTGGGTGTCGTAAAAAGCACTGTGGGTGGTGGCCAAGAATCATGTGTAAATATTTTGAACTGTTGGGGTTTTTATTGAAATTGTTTGCTTATTTGCAGTTTTGTTTTAAACTGTATTAATTTGTGTTACAATCAATCAATTTGTTTATTTATTTCTTTCCTGTAGAATTTCTTTTCTCTTGTTTGTTTATGTATGTTTTAATACATTCAAAGTTATACACTGCACTTCAATCTTATATTTTTTGATCTTCTTGTTCCTTGACTAAATCTGAGTTTGTTTCTGCAGGAACTATGGTGTGCCTTTGCACTTAATACGGGAGCTTTATGAGACACTCAGGAATTTCAAGATTCGTGTTGCTGATTACATTCGTTATAGGAAGATCACTTCCAATATGAATGATCGGTTTCCAGATGCAACAGCTGAAGAGATCGATGCGTGAGTTCTGCACCTTCTCTAGCACTTATGTTTATGACATGTTATTGAGTATGCATGTCATTCTTAACATTCTTAACTTTTTTCCTCATAAATTTTCAGAAGTGATGCAACCTGTATTATTTGTCGTGAAGAGATGACCACAGCCAAGAAGTTATTATGTGGACATCTTTTTCATGTTCATTGTCTGCGTTCATGGTTGGAGCGACAACATACTTGCCCTACATGCAGAGCCCTAGTTGTACCACCTGAAAATGGTGTCAATGCAGCTGGGGGACAACATGGAGCACAACCAAATACTCACCAACAGGGTAATTATGGTGACATTTCATCACAAATCCTCTTCTTATTGAAGCTTATTTTACAGAGCAGCTGTTATAATAAATCATGTTATTTGAGCACTTTTTTGGATTGAATGCACACACATGAATGACAAATTGTGTTTGGAGACAGATTTATTATATGTACTGATCTGGCAGCTTTGTAGAAGTCAGCAAATAGGTTATATTTGTCAACTTTTGGAATATTCACGTATATGCATGCATGCCTACTTGCACACCTCTATGTGCATATGGTTTGTACGTTATAGACATTGATGATGATATTGCTTTCTTTTCTCTAGGTCATATAATCTTGAAATTGTAGTTGTTGAACAAGAAACTTGATGAATTTTGAAGAAACATGTGGGAAATGAATCATTTTAAATCCTTATTTTACTCATTAGGTATAGGCTGTCTTGTAGTTATACATGAACAATGATATTGGTATCTTCAGTGTTATTATTAGGCGCCATCTTGCTGCCTCAAAGGTCTCAAGGAGAGGCGATTTGATTTGGTGCTGTGCCTCATGCCTGGTGCAAGAGGCACTCGTGTGAGGCCTGCCTCAACAATGCCAACAGGCCAGTGACTTAGGATGAATACATTTCCATCGTAAACACATCCACTGATTCAAAAGTTGTGGAACCTTCAATTATGGGAATAAATGGGCTCTCGCAATCCTTATTGCTTTAAAGCCCCCTTTTTCCTTCAGTGACTGGCTTTCTATTGGATTCAATGTACAGCTTCATTAATTTAACGGAGAAGTTAATGGAGCAAATGAAAAGTACATTGAAAAACCATAGAAAGAAAATTGAAATGAATCTTACCAGATGAGATGTGGCAAGAAAAAAGGCTTTTATTCTACACAGGCAAAGCATGATTTGCCTGAAATGAAAGAAGAAAATGACTTGAATCATTGAGGATTTCAACTATTTTTGGAGAACAGATGAATGAAGTGATTTTAGCTCATTTCCCTTTTTCTGTGCATATTGTGTTACTGGCTGTTAGTTGGATGAGGTCTGAAGCCAGTTTCATCCAAAAGCATTATTAATAAGCTATGGAATCATGCTGTGTGATCAAAATAGGAAACTAAGCTTTTGTATTTTCCAAAAGAATCACAATTTTCCTCATGGGTTGTATTTTCCAATTTTGTTCTTGTTATTCAGTGTTCTCATTTTTTCAGTCATCTTGTTGGAGCAAGCATTGGAACTTACCCTTTATGGTTTCATATTCTTTCAGTGAAGCTGACTTGATGCTTTGGGTTTCATTAACTAATTTTTGTGATTTTGAACAGAAACTGGCACTGCAACATCTGCAACTCGGATTTCAGCTGGTGGAGTGGCTGATGATAGTTTGAGCAGGAACCAGGTCAGACTCCAAGCTGCCGCCGCCGCCGCCTCTGTATATGAGAAGTCATTCACATATCCTTCAGCAAACACTATGATGTGGTATGCTCTTCTTTGCACTAGTAATATTTTTATATTACCAAGCAGCATATCTAATCTTAATTCCTTTAACTCATCTTATGCTTGGTTTCTATGCCTTTGGGTCTCTATTGTCACTCACACGCATGCTGCTCGTATTCTTGTTTGCAATCCATGCCAAACAGTTTGAAATGGACTCTAAACTTGGCAACTCAGAAACATATTCATGCAATGCGTTTGTGTTGAAACCAAATAGAGTATTAAGTTTTTGTTCTTGAACCAATCATGGTTTGACTGCTTCGACAGTCTGATTGAAGACGTGAAAAATATCTGAGGTCTAATATGCTAGATTACTTTCTTCATTCCCAATTCTACAATTTACTTGACAGACATGATGAAGGCCCAGCCTATATTTTTGTCCTCGCCTAATCAATTTGTGTTTCCAACTAGTGGCTCTGGTTGAATTTTGGAAAGAATTAATCCTTCGTTATTTGTAGGTCACCTGGATATGCCTTAGTCCCTCAGGTTCGGCCTTTGGCTGACACCACTAATATGGAGCCAAGTGGAGATCAAGGTGTCGTTGGACAACCACGGCTGCAATTTTCTATCCAAGGTGGACCTTCAAACTTGACCTTGCCTCAACTTCCCCACTGTGTCTTTGTCCCCTTTCAGGCACCTGGTGCTTGTGTGTATCAGGGAGAGAGAGCGTTCAGTACACCAAACTCTGAGTTGGAAGCTCAGAAAAATTTTCTTCAACATCAGATTGAGGTATCATTGAGTGCACTTAACAGATTATTATTATTATTATTATACATTGTTCAACGGGGAGTCAATCTTATTAGTAATATTGGCAAGATTTTGATTCTGCACTCTTTTCGAGGTTAATTGATACATGTTATTCAATGCATAACAATGTTAATTACGCAAATACTGTGGCACAGAAAGTTACACAATATGCACTATATTAGCAAGAAACAAGAGATTATTAGGTACAACTGATATGCCACGCTCCCCCCCCAACCCACTAACATAGTAGTGGAAGCATGGGTAGTTATGATGTGGGTGACGGAAGTTAATTTTTCTAGTACATTAACAATGCATTTGTTCTAGTTGATTGTCTTCGAGCTTAAATATTTGACATTTTAAGCAAAATTACATTGGTTTTTCATTACCATGTTTCTCATGCTCTCGTCTTTTGCCATTTTCAATAGGTCCTGCAAAGTCAGCTCCAGCTACTTCAGAAGCCGGAGACTGAGGAAAGCATGCTTTTGGCTCCCACAACATCATCAGATAATAAAGGCAAGACTGTTGCATCATCACCCTCTGTATCAGAGTCTGGTTATCACGCAGAGATTGGCCAGACTGATGCTGACGCAGCGAATAACGTAGATCTCAAGCCTTGAGGTTGCAAACTCTAGTTTTTTTTTTTTTTTTTTTTTTGAAATTTGAACAATAGTCTTAATCTCAATAAAATAAACTAGATATTTTTATTTATGTTAGTTCTTAAATTCTTTATAGAAAATGATTCCTAATTAAAACTTTTCTAACAAATTGTAAATATAATGCCCCTCCACGTTGCAACAAATTATAGAGTTTTGAGAAACTTACAAACCAAAGGAGATAGATATTGTTGTGATTCCTCGTCTTTGCCAACCATTCTATTTTAATGAGACGGGTAATGCATCGAAGGTATATCTACCTCTGCAAAAGTGGGATCAATTAACATTTATTAAGATTCTGTTTTCCCATAGATTTTGAAACCGCGAGAAATCTAAGCTGATTTATTTTTTTCGAGTCTTTATCTGTCAAATTTTAATTTGGAAGAATAATCTTGGTTTAATTTATTAGTTATTTCTGTCTCAAATTAAGGATGTGTGAATTTAAATTGAAATAATAAGGATTATATAGAAGTTTTTCATATTCCAATTAAAAAATTATAATTTTTAAAGTTTTAAAAAATAACATCACTTATTTTTAATAAAAATATTGAGTGACATCTCTCTTTGTTTTATATCTTCTTTGATTAAAAAGGTTAATAAAGATGTCATAAACAAATAAATATATGACATATCTAACTATCTTAGAGGTTTTAACTATCACTAATATATTGAGAAACATATTCTCTATAAAAATGAGCCACCTTTCAAAAAATTTACATGCTATTTCTTTTAATGAATCAGACAATATTTTGTTTCTAGTCAAGCACTCTTTATTAATAAATTAAAGTTGATAATGGGCCACATTCTGGACCATAATTAAGTGTGTCTGTTTCTAAAGGCAATATGCATTCCCTCTACATGGTTCATGTAAACTAATGATATGATTATCTTTCAATTTTTTTAATGACTTCGTTAAAATAGCACACTCAATAAACCATGATTGAAGATAAAAAATTCCCTTGATTTACTAACTTTATGGCTATTTTCTCTTGATCAAATTGAACCCATAAGATGACAAAATGAACTAGAATATTTTTTTCTAGGGAGATTATGAAAAGATACGAGGAATCTTTCCCAAACCACCTTTTCTTTTTAAAAATCATTTTGGTTTTAGCAACAGTTTTTGGAAGAATTTTTATTATACAAGAGCAATTGCTCTTTAAGGATGGGGCTGGAAAAGAAAAAGGAGAAGAGAGAAAGTTAACACCAAAAGAATTAAAAGAAATCTTATAAGAGATTAAGAAAAGCTCAAGAAAGAGTGCACCAAATTAAGAGAGAAGGCAGGAACAAAATCCTAACTAGTTAGAGGTGAAAAGAAGCTAAAAATCAAAGAGAAAGAAACCAATGATCTAGAGGAGAAAGTCATATAATTCTTATTGTAAAGTAAACCTTTAAACTATGCGGAGAAGGTGAAACTCAATGAGCACACTACCTCTTTTTTTTTTAGTTTATGTTTTAAACTATTGTTTGATGGCTTAATGTTTATACATCATGCTTTAAGTTATTAGTATTTGTGTCTAAATGCAATTTGTTTATGTTTGGACTAATATACACTTATGTGTTCAAGATCGGATTTGATGAATATTTTATTGATTTAAGGCTATATTCTGATGTTATTAATAATGTTTAAAGGATAATTCAACATGTTTTAATGTTTGTTTTAGTGGGCAAGTCTATTTTGATTCTTCTAATTTCTTAATAAAAGCATGGTTTTGTGTTGTTCTTGATAGAATATTGTTTTATTGAAGATATGTTTATTATAATGTTAGTAAAAAATAGATATAGAATCACCAAAACAGTGTCTATATCCTAGGATGTGCTATTCTAAACTTTCTATGATTTTGGATTGAATACTTGTTTTTATTTTTGTTTTTATTTGGTTCCTTACATGTTTTAGAGAGTCTTAGTAGGTCAATACAAGCATGCTTGAGGTTGTTTTGATTTGGTTTAAGGTTTGCTGCTAGGACTTAGTGTTTTCTTGGGTTTTAGACATTTCTAGGTTTGCTGGCATTTCTAGGTTGATGTTCATCCATTGGCATTGTCTTAGGTTCCTTGTTTTCATGCTTTCTTGTAGATTGATGGTTCCTACATATGCGTGTATAATATTAAGTCTTTAATATGAGGCTTTCATGACCTAAATCATAGATTTTATAGCTTTTGATAGTCATTTTTGTGTTTTTTGCTTCTTTTTATTTTTTGAAAAAAAATCAAATAATCGTGGCTTTTGTTAGATTATTGTGACAATCCAGCTCCAAAACCTTTTCTTAATGATATTCATGTATAATTCTGCATCTTTAATTTTATGCAATCTGTTCTTAAATCGAACTTACATTTCTGGGTTTATTTATTGTGTCTTTTATCAAATTTAAGGAAAAAACCCATTTGATCTTTAGTGTTTCTTTATTATTTCTGGACCTTGTTTGTGGGCTTAAGTGTTTGGCATATGAAGCTCGGCCCACGTGGCAAGGCTGAGCCTTTCCTTTCAATAAGACAACATTTGGTAAGTTTAGTTTTTACCAAAGAAAAAGTGAATTTTTTTTCCCTTAAGACATGTTTACCAAACAAGGAGTGGAAAGAACCATTTTACCCTTGCGTTTGGTCTTTTAAATAGATTGGTGAAGGGTAAAATCATTAGTTCACTATTATAATCTACGATAATCACTCTAGTACTATAATATTTTTTCAATGTACTTGATTAGTACTTAAAAGTGCATTTCTATCAAGGTTTTATATCATAATATTTCCTCTTAGGCCCAACTTCACATTCACCATAAACCTATAGGTCTGTTAAATGTTAATGGTTTTTATGATAAGTTATTGTCTTTTCTTGATCATAGTGTGGAACATGAATTCCTAATATTTTCAACACGACAAATCATAATCTCTGCTGCTATTGCTGAACAGTTGATTGACCAACTAAAATCTTTCACTCCTGTAATTGATCCCTCTATGAGTCATATAAATTGGTCAACTAAGAAAAGCCGTAAAAAGCTTAGATTGGATTTGAGCCTTCATTTGTGAAACCTTGTGTTTTATTGTTTTATTTTGTTATTTCTTATATTTATTTAAATGTGCTTTAGGTTTGTCAATATTCGTTGTTTCAGATGTTGTTTTCTA
>NW_011500806.1:46418-47023 GCF_000495115.2 Populus euphratica | reverse complement strand
ACATTGAGGACAATGTTTCGTTTTGGTTGGGGGGAAGGGGTAGTAGTTGATACTTAAAATTTTTTTTACTAACTGTGTTTTTTATTTGCAAAACCATTGTTACTAAAATGACAGAGTTAAGGAATTCATTTATTAAAATAACTCTTGAGACGTATCCCAGTAAACATTCTTAACAAGGTCTATCATAATACTTCTTGAAATATTCAGGTTTACAAACTCTCGCATTGTTATCATTTAATTCTACTTATATACTCATTTAACATGTATTCTTAAACCTTCATTTTCACACACACACTTTAACATATGATTGTGGGTTGCATATTGGATTATTACAATATTTATGTTCTTTTGTTAAAGGTAACAACTAAGGGAAAGGGATAGTATATAATTTTTTTTTAAAAAAGAAAAAAATAATGATAATAAATGTAATTAAAAAAAATAAAAACGTAGAAAATCTAAGCAATTAAGCCTGAAGGGGTGTTTTAACACCTAATACCCTAAGGTCAATTGACTTGGAAGCTATTGACCCAACGCTTACTACATGGGTTGAGGAGAAAAGTTTAAGGGAATCAAAATTGAAATATCTACATATCAATATCTGCAAA
>NW_011500806.1:44592-46302 GCF_000495115.2 Populus euphratica | reverse complement strand
ATCTATGTTTTCTTACATTGAGCACATAAAAAAAGAAGGTTTATTAATATCTTGTTTGAACAATATGAAGCAGTTATATATAAATTTAATGAGAGTTTGTTTACTTGGGTAGATTAATGAAAGTTAAATGATGAGTCCCTTGCTTTGTGGAACTTACAAATTGTTTTTCTATTTTAACGCTTTGATTACTAGGGACTAGTAATAAGTTGGTTGGGGGTGTGTGATTATTACTTAAAAGTGTATTTTTATTAATGTTTTATATCATCATTTTGCACTTGAAGTATCAATAACTCCTTAACTAGAGCATGTTTTATAATAACAAGTCTGATAATATAAGATACCTTTAATTTATGGTAAATGCTCATTTTAAATGCAGGTATTCTCACAATTCAAAGGATTGATTGTTTTGATTAACTACTAGAAGTGAACGGACAAAGAAAAGGCTAAGCTTAGTAAGGAGATGTCGATTCAATTTGAATTCGAACACTGTTCAGTCATTGGATCATATCTAGAGCTATAAATCTTGAATTTCAGATTGGTTTATATGACTGGAAAGATAAGAAATAGGCCTACAACTTTCATGGTATGGAAAAACCTAAATTTGCTGTTTTTAAATTTAAAGTTTGTCCATAAAAGAGAAGTCAAAATCTGTCCTGCAATCCAACCTAAACACTGCTCAGATTTTTACACATAACTGGAGTTCTAGAAGGCCAAATGATGTGAAATTTGGTGGGTGGAAGGAAAAGATAATTTCCAACAACTTTCATGAAGAAGACCTACTCAAATTCTGATGGTAGAAATAACATTTCATCTAGACAATAGCTTGAGGGCTATTCACCACATCCACTAGCAACACTGCTCAGTATTTTAGACATATCTCGAGTTGTAGTGCTCCAAATACTTTGAAATTAGATGGGTGAAAGGAAAAGATAATTTCCAACAACTTTAATGAAGAATATTTTTCCAAATTCTGATTGTATCAATGTGAATTCATCCAACTAAAATGCTTGAATGCTGCTTTCCACCAAGTTCACTAAATCAATAGTTGACCGTTACATCAATAATCAATTATCAAATGACTAGTTCTGAATTTTAGCCTATAAAAGGAGGCATTTTTCATTCATTTAGGTATCTTTATTTCATATCAAGATCATATTCTTGCTGTCTCTCTTTATATTTTTGCAATACTTAAGTTTTGCTTTCATTAGTCTCTTATTCATGCTTTTCATTTCCTTTACTATATTTAGTTAACTTATATCATGTTTATGTTCTTATATTGTTTATTTAAGTTTTTATTCTTCATAATGTCTAGCTGAGTTAATTATATAAAGGTGAAAAGTTTTCACTAATGGTGTTAGGATAAGTATAATATAAACTCAATATGGACTTCAATGCTTATATCTTAAACAACATGCTATTAACATGTCATATCATTTTTATCTTCTTAATTCTTAATTCCTTCTTTGTTAAATGGTTAATCTAGATTTATGTTGTATAACACTTGGTACATCAAATACTTGATCCTTTATAGTCTTCGGTTGACATCATTATTATGAAACAAACTTGATTTATTGTTAACATAAGTTAGCATCATTAATACTTATAAGTATGGTGTTACGTAAATAAGATGATTAATATGATCATGTTGATAATTTATAAAGAATTTATATTTTACTTATCTCTAATACTATTAGTGTATCCTGTATCTTG
>NW_011500806.1:41512-44533 GCF_000495115.2 Populus euphratica | reverse complement strand
ATTATTATTATTATTATTATTATTATTATTATTGTTGTTGTTGTTGTTTTTGTTATTATTATTATTATTCATAATTTATATAGTTAACTTCCCTATGGTTCGACCCCAGACTTGTCAGGTTATTTATTACTTTGACACTTCTGCACTTGGGATAAGACATCAACTCTTTGATTGTGTCAACCCTCATATATATTTTTCCCTCCTGATGCATCTCACTTTAATTTTAAGTTAGATATTATTCAACTTTTACCTTTTTTTCATGGTTTAGATATAAAAAATCCATACTTGCATTTGAGAGAATTTGAAGAAGTCTGCAACACCTATAATAACTTAAATTGTAGCATGAGTACTATTAGATTAAATTTTTTTATTTTTTTTATTAAAAGATAAAGCTAAAACATGGCTACAAAATCTTAGGTCAGGATTCATTCATGCTTAGGATGAAATGTAACCATAATTTTTAAAGAAGTTTTTTCCATCTCACATAACAAACTCTTTCAAAAAACAAATCACCACTTTCACTCAAAAACCAAGAGAAACTTTTTACCAATGTTGGGATAGGTATCAAGACTTGCTTAATACTTGCCCTCATCATGGTTTTGAAATATGGAGATTGGTTTCACATTTTTATGAAGGATTAACACCTAAAGATAGACAAATAGTGGAATTGATGTGCAATGGAACTTTTAAAAATAAAGACCCTGATGAAGCAATAGAGTACCTAGACTTGCTAGCTGAAAATGCTCAAAATTAGGATGCTATAGTTACTTCTGAGACCTGAAAATGCTCAAAATTAGGATGCTATAGGTATTTATGAGGTATTAGGTAAGACTCAACCTCATATACCTAGTGGAGGTATGTACAACCTTAGGGAAAATCATGACCTCCAAGATAAATTCATTTATTCTATAGATTTTATTGTCTTGGATACACATACTATTAAAGTATGTAATTTAATTCCTGTTATTTTAGGACATCCATTTCTTGCAACTTATAATGCATTGATTAATTATAAGAATGGACTGATGAAGTTATCATTTGGAAACATGACATTGAAGATAAATATTTTCAATATTTGCAAGCAACCTAGAGATAATAATGATTTACAGAAAGTGGACTTCATTGAAAAATTAGTTCATGATCAAATTGAAACTATTTCCAGTGAAATTGAGTTTAATGAATCCGAGAATTTGCAAATGATTTATTTTCAAGAAGAATCAAAGGCAAGTAATTGGAGACCATAAATTAAAAGTTGCCACCATGATCAATTGAGTCTCTACCTTCATGTATTCAACCACCAAAATCTGATTTGAAGTCATTACCATTCAATCTCAAATACTCATTTTTGGAAGAAAATAAAACTTTTCCAATAATAATTTCTTCCAAACTTAATGCACATCAAGAAGGTAAGTTATTACAAACTCTGAAAATGCATAAAAATACATTAAGATGAACCATATCTGATATAAAAGGAATTAGTTTTTTGATTTGCACTCATAAAATTTATTTAGAGGAAAATGCTTAACTCTTCAGAAATGCAACGAAGGCTAAATCCTAATATGAAAGAAGTAGTGAAAAATGAAGTCATTAAGCTTCTAGATAATGAAATCATTTATCCTATTTCTGACAGCAAATGGGTAAGTCCTACCCAAGTTGTACCTAAGAAGTCTGGAGTCACTGTGATAACAAATGAGAACAATGAGTTAATTCCCACTAGAACTGTTATTGGTTGGCGCATGTGCATTGACTATAGGAAACTTAATTTAATGACTAGAAAAGATCATTTTGCCTTACATTTCATGGATCAAATCTTAGAAAAAGTTGCAGGTCATGAATTGGATATTCAAGTTACAACCAAATTGACATTGCATTAGAAGATTAAGAGAAGACTACTTTCACATGTCCATTTGGTACTTTTGCATATCGAAGGATGCCTTTTGGATTATGTAATGCACCAGCTACGTTTCAAAAATATATGCTTAACATATTTAGTGATATGATTGAACATTTTCTTAAAATTTTTATGGATGATTTTTCTATTTTTGGCGATTCATTTGATGATTGTTTTACTAACTTAGAAAAGGTTTTGAGTAGGCGTGAAAAGAAGAATCTAGTGCTGAATTGGAAAAAAGATCATTTTATGGTAACAAACAGCATTGAACTTAGTCACATTGTTTCATCGAAAAGAACTAAGATTGATAAATCTAAAATTGAGTTAATTGCTAACTTGGTAACACTAAAATCTATTAAAGATATTAGATCATTCTTAGGACATGCTGGTTTTTATAGAAGGTTTGCCAAAGATTTTACTGTCATATCTAAGCCATTGTGTAACCTTCTAACAAAGAAAAATATTTTTGAATGGATTGAACAATGTGAAAAAGCCTTTGTTAAACTTAAAAACTTGATTACTTCTGTTTTTTTCATTCAACCTCCTGATTGGTCATTACCTATTGAAATAATATGTGATACTAATGATTATGCCGTGAGTGCTGTTTTAGGAAAAAAAAGATAAGAAACCTTATATGATTTACTATGCAAGTAAAAGTTTAAATAATGCTCAAATAAATTACACCACCACTAAAAAAGAATTACTTGTAGTAGTATTTGCATGTGAAAAATTCAGGTCTCATCTTGTAGGCTCACCTGTTGTTGTTTTTAGTGATCATGTAGCTTTCAAATAACTTCTTTCAAAAAACAATTCTAAGGTTAGATTGGTATGATGGATTTTGTTACTTCAAGAATTTGATATCACATTCAACGATAAGAAAGATACAACAAATGTTGTCGTGGATCATTTGTCAAGATTGATAATAGATTCGAGATCTGACATTATACTGATCGATAACTACTTTCCTGATGAATCTTTATTTTCTGTCTCTATATTACCTTGGTTTGCTAATTTGTTTTTTTATTTCAGGACACTTCCCAGCTCATTATATTATCTAAGGTAAAAGAAAGTTCTTCAACGAAGTGAAGAACTTTTATTAGGATGACCCTTATTTATTCAAATATTGTCCT
>NW_011500806.1:0-41398 GCF_000495115.2 Populus euphratica | reverse complement strand
AGAGAGGATTTTATAGATGAGAAATTAAAAAGACAATCATACCACCTATATATAGGCCAGCCAAAGTCTCACACACACACACACATTCTCTCTCTCTCTCTATTTATTTATTTATCTTTAAAAAAACATGTGTATGTATAGGTATTTATGATTGTAGCTCACATATTCCCTTAGTTTTACGTCTAAGAACAGCTTAAACGTCCCAAGAATAAGTCGATCATGTTCTTTATGAAATAGTGGCCATAAATCATGAATTGCACGATGCACATCTCTGTTAGGATGCGTCTCAAGAGTCAATAGAAGATTATCTAAAGACTCCTTACTCAGGCCATCCTTAATAACTTGTATTTTATCTTCACGATTTAGAGATACCATTCCTAAAAAACAACATTGTGCATTAAAAGTCCATCTGGCACATCGATAATAGACTTCCAGTTGTTTTGCACGATGCTTATTTTTAAAAGTGCTTTTACATGTTCCAAGCATGTGTGAAATGAAGGAATTAGAGGATTCACCTGATAATCGGACCTTTGCCTTAATTAACCAGCGAATCTCTTCAGGAATTCCATGGTTCATTAACAACCTCAATGCTTCAATACAGTTCATTAAGGATGGCCTAAGTAAGGAGTCTTTAGATAATCTTTTATTAACTCTTGAGAGTACCCTAGTGGAGATGTGCATCATACAATTCACGTTTGGGTTCAAGAAACAATGATTAGTTGTTGAGCCTCTACTCAGACGCTGTTTGGCGTTGTGGTTGCATATGAGGTTGAGGGGCAACCACTCAATCTCTATGTCAAAACGCAAATCTGCCATCCATTTATTGCGGTGGAATTTTGAACCAGTGGGGAGGGGATTGAAGGAGGCTTGAATTACCGTTGTTTTTTAAAATAATTTTTATTAAAAATTATTTTAAAATAATATTTTTTATTTTTTAAAAATAATTTTTGATTTTAGTGTAATAAAATTATCTAAAAATATTAAAAAATATTAATTTAAAATAAAAAAATAAAAAAATTAAATTTTTTTTAAAAACTTTTAAATCACGAAAACAAATAAAATATTGATAAAATATTAAGTTTGAGTTACCAAGACCTTTGCTTATAGTCATGGGTCAAATGATTTGATATTGTCTATTACTATTTATAATAATGTTAGAGATAATTTAATTAATTAAATCTTGAATTTATTTTTAATAATGATTTAAATTTTTTTAGGGTTACTTGTCATTAATTCTAGAATGTAATAAAATGATTTGAATTATAGCCCTAGGTTAAAAGGGCTAGTTAATCAGATCACTTGCAGGCCCTTAATCCTCAATAAATGTGCTTCTTTTTATTTTTCATTAGTGTTTGGTGTTCTTAAAATTAATTCGGATGCTCAATGGTTACAATTGATTCAGAGGAGAAGAAGCAATACCTAGCTAGTTCATGGAACAAATCAGTAAAAGCCAGGATGTGATTTTATACAAATCTTACCAACGGCAACAGTAACAAATGTCAATCTTCAACAAGCTGTAGCAATATTCTAAGAACTCATTTGATAACTTGGTTAGACGTGTGTTTGTTAAAATTTAATTTTTTATTTAAAATTATTTTTTACTATTTTAATTTATTATTGTTAAAAATAAATTTTTAAAAATAAAAATTATTATTTTGATATATTTTAGAGTAAAAAATATTTTAAAAAACAATTAGAAGAATAACAAGTATATTGATGTTATTAATATTAATTTTAACTATCTATCAGTACAATAACAAGATTAGCTATTTACATTATTTTTAGCTATATGTTAGTACAATAACAAGATTAACTTTACGAATATATATCATATTTATATAATCTGAAAATTAAAGTACACTTGGGTGATAGTTAATTAAAACAAATCATATATATTATTAATGTGTATACAATAATGATAAAAAAAAAAAAACATGTAGGAGCAAAGTGATAAGTGATTTTCTTAGCACAAAATCCATAAAAAATATAGACGATAGACTTTATCATGCAGAAAATATACTTTATTATATTTATAAATGATAATCTATGTTAAAATGGCTATGGTACGGTGGCTGCAAATCTTCTTTCTGAATTTTAAACCCTTTTTTTATTTCCATAACCACGCATAACTTTTATTGATTTTCTTTTGTTTGCAAAGCCAACAACAATCATAAGGAATTTAAATAAATAGTGATTTCAATATAGCGATTGTTGTTTCAATAAAAAGTGTGAAAATTCAACAAGGTAACATTCCAGTTTTTTTAAGTATTATTTCATACCCACGTAAATTTCAGTATATATATAACACTTTGCTAAACCTAAAAATAATGGATTATCACCCAAAACTTTGTTTATTTGTTAGGAAGGATGGACTTAGGGGAAAAAATGTTAATCCATTAAAAGCCCTCTAAATATTTGTATATTATACATAAAGATCTTGAAAATCTCTTACCAACAACAGCATACTAATAGCAGCAGAGAGAGTCATTTTACCTTATTCAAGAGATTTTACATGTTCTATATAACATTATTAGAAGCCTAGATGGCTTGTTTTTGCTAGGAAAAGGTGTCCATTAAAAAACAAAATGGCGGCTTGTATTAAATATGATAATTAAATTGAATTCTAAAGATTTGTGATTATATGAAAAGTTGTCAATTCGATGTTCGGAATAAAAAGATTTTTTCTTTATAATCTTAGTCATTCTTGCTTGTGACTTTTCTTTTACTTATATTCTCTATGCTTTTTGAAAACCTACTCTCGTAGCACGACCCTAGATTCTCTTCACCACCTTTATTCTTGATCCAAAAAAAGAAAAAAAAACTATTTTAGACATCTCTTTCGTTAGAATTTTTTTCCTTATCTTTCTTTTCAACCAAAACCTGAAAAAAAAAATGATAGGGGACACAAGTCCATCAAATTAGGACTCGGGGTGAGAGCAGGTGCCATATTGGTAGCCTTCTTTAGTGGGAAGGAGGAACGAAGATCTCCTTGTAGGAGACACATCTTATACCCCTTCCAAAGACTTTTAAGAGAAAGGGAGTTTGTCTAAGACTCTAAAAAATGATGTCCCTAATAACATATGTGTTGTATACGTGGAATTCATGGCCTGTCACCAACCTAGCGAGTACATGGCTTAAAACTGACCCTAGGAATCTCCCAAGGTTATTCCAGCATTACCGCCTTCATCTATACGTATATAATGGGATCTATGAAATTGATTGTTAAGAAATGGTATCACGATGAGATGGGAAAGTCCTAGATGATAGGTCAAATGTGAAATTTTGATAATAGGAGAATGTGAATGAAGAATTGATAACTTGATACCTAAAAATATAAGAAAAATGAACTAGATTATATATATATATATATAAAAAAAAAATCTAGTAAGGGAAATATCCAACTGAGGAGTCTAGTCTGGATTTTTAGATCCCTATATACATGTATATATGTATCCACTCTTCTATCATATACATCATTTCCTTTATAATATGATTCTTCTATCTTCATATTGCTTTCCTTGAGCTTAAAGTTTTTATCTAGATCCAATGCCATATTTAAGAGATCATTTCTAAGTCCAATATCTATATTTAAAAAATCATTTTAGGTCCAACACCCATACTTAAGAGATTAGTTTTGTTCCAATATTCATACTTAGAAAATCATTTTTAAGTCTAATGTTCATACTTAGAAAATTATTTATGGTGGTGGGTGGCAAATCATCTAACCCTATGAGAGTTTAAAATGGTTTTGCTTACTATGAACCGAGCAGGGATATCATTTCTAGGCATTTGCTGATTATTGATACAATGTATGTCCTATCCTTAGAGAAAAGTGTGATCATACTAGGAAAAACATATTAATTCATTCCAATGTAAAATGTGTTGTAGCATTAAGGAAACAATTATTACTTTCAAAGTAAATGTATTATCACACTAGGAAAAGTAAATGCATCCTATATTTGGAAGATTTAAGAGGCTTGCGCCTTGAGAAAATCGTATCCATCATCGATAATGATGCAATATTTATCTCATCCTTAAAGAAAAGTGTGATCACTCTAAGGAGAACATGTTAATCCCTTCCAAGGTAAAATGTGTTATAGTATTGGAAAGATATTCATGACTTCCAAAGTAAATGTGCTATCGAATTAAACAGAGTAAATCCATTCTATATTTCAAAGATTTGAGAGGTTTGCACCCTAGAAAGACTATATTCATCCTCATTGTTAATGCAATGTCTATTCCATCTTTGGAGAAAAGTGTGATTACACTAGGGGAAATATGTTAATCCTTTGTAAAGTAAAGTATGTCATGGAAAAAAGAAGATGTTCATTACTTCCAAAGTAAATGTATTTTCATATAAAAAGAGTAAACTCATCCCATCTTTGAAAGATTTGAGACTTGAAAAGTATAACACCTTTGTTATTTTGAACAATATAATTCATTTATAACAAACTTATATTTAGTCATTGGTCATAATATATTTCTTTCCTGCTTTGGGGTGCAGTCATCCAGTAAAAAAAACTTTATTAGAGTTATAGTATTGGTCCTAAAGAAAAGAAGAAATGGAGTTTCTCCGATGAAAGTTTTTTGTGTAGTCATAAAAAAAACCTCTTCCAAATTAAACATATTCTTTCAGTTATTCTGAAAATATGAATGGCCAAAAAAAAGGTAACCCCCTATTTAGGGATCATCTACCCTGTCAAGTCCACAAACTTGGTACGAGTCATTGGTTAACAATAACTCCTCAAGTTGCACGGATTGAACCACCACTTTGTTGGTATCCATTGAAAGCTTTTCTAATTATGATAGTAATTAGGGATGATAATGACAATAAAGCCACTGGTTTACAATAACTCCTAAAGTTACACGGTTTAAATCAACATCTCACTAGTACTTATTAAAAATCTTCCAAGACTTTGAGGCTCCAAATTCAATAGTAATTATGAATGATAATGGTCTGGCTTCTAAAAGAGCGATCAATGGCTCTTTTTTTTATGGTTTCCCTATAAAATGCGCCATTAATGAAATCCAATTCTATCTCATGGGTTTGAAAGTCAAGCCAAGATTGTTAATCTCTTAGTTCTGACAATTTGATCTATATTTTTTGTCGAAATGACTAATGGATTATGCTTAATACATGCAAAAAGTTCCCTCCTTCGAGTTTGGAAACCCTCCAATGATTAAGTCAATGTAATATGAAAGAGAAATCAATCCTTTTTTAAAAGAAAGCCATATATATATATATATATATATATATATATATATATTAATAAAGAAAAATTTGAACCTAACCAATTGAGGTTACATTGGCTTCTTTTATAGCTTTTTAGGTCTCCCTCCTTTATGGAAAGGGCAAAAGTTTCACATATCAACCAAATATCTTTGATTTCTTACAATAAAATACCTTTAACTTATCATAGTAAAATATCTCTGACTATAGGTCTAGCAGTTCGTCAAACTCACACAAGTCTAGGCTCAGCGCTTAGTTGAGCCCGAAGATGGTGGGTTTGGTAATTTACCCAATCCACATGTGTTTGGGCTTAGCATCTGGCTAAGCCAAAAAATAATAGGTTTAATGGTTCACTAAACCCATAAATATATGGGCTCAATTATTGGCTAACCTTAAAGATGATGGGTCTTGCAGTTCGCAAGACCAACACATATCTAAGCTTAAAGTTTGGCTGAATACATAGATAATGAGTTATCACCTTAAACTTTGTTTATTTGTTTAAAAGAGAGGAAAAAAAATGTCAATCCATCAAAATATATAACATGATATCATATATGTAGAAATAAAAGAAATACCTACTTTTTTTATATATAAAAAAAGTTGTTGTTTCTTTACAATAATCTAGTTTATACATACACACATAAAAACACTCATGAATCAATGTATAAAAAGAATCAACTTACAGTTTTGTTAATAAAATATAAATTTTAAGATGTAAACTAAAAATCAATCCTCTGCCTTTAAAGAAATTTATTATTTGTTATATGGTGTTTGCAATTTTATTTTTCAAGTATATTCAATCATTTATTCTTAGTAAGATAAACAAAAGTAAAAGAAAAATAAACTTATAAAAGTTATTGTATAAGAATAATTATTAAAAGTATTTGATAGAAAGAAAATAAAAGAATATGATACAAGAATTTTTTGAAAGTTGAAAACTTTTTTATAATTATCTATTTAAAAAGACAATCCCAACCGTTAATTCGGTCAATTTAATGTTTTTTAAAGAGTTTTTTTTTAACAAACATAATTTTCTATTTTAAATTTTAAAATAATACAAATCTATTTTAAACTCTTGACTTGTAATTTAACAGACAATCTCATCCACCCTAACAGTAACATCTTATAAGGTGCATCTTTTGGGTTACCTTTAAGTAAGGGGTAAAAAAAATCTCTTATGCGTATGACAAAAAAAAAAGTTGTCACAAAAAGTATTAATTTATAAACTACTTATTTTATTTATTACAATACCTGCCAATTAAGTTATTTAGTCACACCATTGGTTATCCTCTTTTTTGGAGAAAAATTGAAGCATCCAATGGTGTTTGATGTCCTTAAAACTGTCCATATGGTTGAATTGATTTGGATTATGTTTGGTATTGCTGTACAACAATATTTTTTTTAAAAAATAATTTTATATTTTTAAATTGTTTTGATATATCAAAAAATCAATTTTAAAAATAAAAAATATATTATTTTAATATATTTTCAAGTAAAATTACTTTGAAAAACAACATTAACTTATTCTCCAAAAGCATACTCTTAATATAAAGTCCAACTCCACATCATAAGAAATACTTATAGTAGAATTGGAAGGATGCATGAAATTGCAAGGGAAAAAAGAAGTTGGGTGTATATCTGGCTTGCATAAAGATGGTACCCTCTGGTTTATAACATCCGTTGCTGGCATAGCCGATGCTGCGACAAAGCATTGTTTTGAGACCAACAGGAATGCCCTTCCTGCCTGCGTTGGGTGCTTTTTTTTCACTCACTTACTGACTTGGGAGTCATTTGAACTTTGCATGCTAGTTATGAAATATTTGTTTCCGATATTGAAATCAAGAGAGCCTGGTTTCTAACCATCTAGGTGGTGGCCAAGTGATAAAGACTTGGGACGAAGAGGTTTGCTCCCTCTGTGGTCTCAGGTTCGAGTCCTTGGTTACTCATATGATGGCCACTGGAGGCTTACATGGTCGTTAACTTCAGGGCCCGTGGGATTAGTCGTGGTGCGCGCAAGCTGGCCCGGACACCCACGTTAATCTAAAAAAAAAAAAAAGAGAGAGTCTGGTTTCTCTCATTCTCTTTTTTTTTGTGTGGCAGTAATCTCCATGCCTAGTGTCTTTCATCCCTAACCTTTTCTCTTCGGCTTGGAAAAAGTTCGGGTTATGGTCACTCAGGGAGTGTACATGCACATACATCATTTGGCAAATGCTAGGGGGTGAAATCAATTTCTTTTTTTAGTATAAAAAAGATATTTAGATACTGTTATTACATGTTATTTTAGTAAAAAATAAACAATTAAATCATATAAAAATTAAAATAATATGATTTGGTTGCCTTGATAGGTCCAAATACAACCCAAATTACTACTAAAAATTTAGTTTGAATAGGAGTAAATATTTAACATAATCATTTTTTAATAAATATTAAGATGATATCATATTAGATCGATTTAGGTCAATCTAAATTAATCTGTTAATCTGCATACTAAATTATGATATCATCATAATCTTTTAGAAAATAAATCAAAACAAGTTACAAAACTCAATTTCAAATAAATCAAATGTTGAATGATGAAACTGAAAAAAAATAATTAAAAAAATCCAAGAAAATAATTATAGTCAACCTGGGTTAATCTGTCAAACCTGCAACCTGATTTATGAGACCTGAATAATCCAATAGAAAGTAAATTGAAATAAATTATAAAGCTCAATTCTCAATTAACTCAGTATTATAAGATAAAAATTAAGAAAATTAGAAAAATAACTCAAGTCAATCAAGATTAACTCATACCCATGACATAAATCATGAGACGGAGATAAACTCATAGAAAGTAAACTGAAAAAAATCATAAAACCTAATTCACAATAAAAAATGAAATTGAAAAAATAAAGTCAATTAAAAAAATAAAATCCGAGTTAATTGAATTAACTTTTCAAACCTGCGATTTGGTCATGAGTTTAAATTGAGTAAGAAATTAAAACTCAATCCCAAATAAATCTAATATTAAATGATTAAATTAAAATTAAAAATAAATAAATTAAAAAATTATTTCAATAAATACAGTAAAAACATGTACTCCTTTAGCTATATTTTTGTTAGAATAATATACACGGTGGTACTACAAAAAGACCCGTATTTGTAAAGGTGTTTGGATTAATAACCTATGCAATCAGAATACAAGTCTGAAGGGAATAAGGAATTGAGGATTTAAAATTTACAAACCTTCCAAAGATGTATCTAGTAAATTTTAATTTGGTCCAACAACTGCCAACTAATATTCTTTTTTCCTTCCTCAGCTCTCTTATAACTTCAATTTCATCCCTAATTTTAATTGTGTAGGTTTGTATGAGCACAATCAAAAGACCACATCATTGTTACCACATACCAATATGATCCCCAGTCAATTGTCAGACGCTAATCCGTCATCATTTTTCATTGTTACACTAAAATTCAAGGAATATATATATCAAGAAACGATTAAGCCTAAATCCTGAATTCAAAAGTTTCTTTGTAAACCCAAGAATATAAAAACACCAACAAAAATATTTATGATGATATATATATCAAGAAACGATTAAGCCTAAATCCTGAATTCAAAAGTTTCTTTGTAAACCCAAGAATATAAAAACACCAACAAAAATATTTATGATGATATATATATCAAGAAACGATTAAGCCTAAATCCTGAATTCAAAAGTTTCTTTGTAAACCCAAGAATTTTAACAACAAAACTATTTATATATATATATATATAAACATTATTTAAATCGCATTTTCAATCATCACTCTTAACAAGTGCAAATTTAAGGCACTTGTAAAACGCATTGATGTATATATTTATTTTTTACGTATTTTTGTACATTGATCTTCAGAAAGTCTTAACTGCCCCTCTTTTACTTCACCGGCAGTGAAATCAACCACTGTCAAAAGTGACCTCTTCAATTTCAACGTTTGCAAGTATCAAATTCAAATCATTAAGACTTTAGAATGGAACTTCACACTCTGGTAGGATGAAATTCTGTGTGTCACTGCAAGAGCCTTGACAAATCGATTGCACTGACGCAGATCATCACATCCCACCAAATAAACCATCGCCCCATTTTGAGAAAGCACATGGGTGCATTCAAGAACAATAATTATGATAAGAAAAAAATGCTGTGATGTTGAATATCAGCGAGTGCTGAAAAATCAGCTTTTGTAACTCAAGAATCATTAATTAATTGCGCCTGCTAAATGCACAGCAAAACAACCACACCTTTCTGATTGTTTAGTAGATTAAATTCACAGGCTCATGGAATATCATTATTACAGTAAAGAAGAAAATCCCCCACGCCTTCCCCACAACTCAATTACTAAATGCTAATAAAGAATAAAAAATGGGGGCAAATTGAAATTCTCACCATCAATGCAATTGCCAAATGGTAATTGAAACTTTTCCTGGGGAAGGATTCTCTAAATGTTGTCAAACCTGATGTTTCTAGAAGAAGCGTTAATTTACACCATCAAATACAACAGAGGTGATCTACAATTAGCATATCTCTCAGTTATGAGACTGAGGATTCATGTTGTAATGGAGATATTACACCTAAAGGGTGTAAGATCGACACAGCATGCAAGAACATTTACCTCAAAATGGAAGTCGTATGACTGCCAAATGGTGGGGCTCAAAATAATCAGAGGACGCATCATCAAAGGCATTCAAGAGAGCTCCTCCTTACTGAACTTGTTCCAAGCTTCCTGTTCAATGAAAAGCAAAAGACACCCTCAAGCAAATGAGAAACAAAGTAGAAAAGCAACTAAAGGCTAGATGTAGCAAATGAACCACAGTCGAAAACAATCCACTACCCAGCAATGGAGGTACCTAATTTTGATACTAGGAAATTCATGCTGTACCTTGAGGATATCAAAAACCTTCTCAGAAGTATATTTTTGTTGAATAGTGGCACCTTTCTGTTGAACCTTGTCAGGATGGACGCATAATGTTGCCTTTCTATAGACTTTTTTCACTGAGGTAGAGGTGATCAAATCTGTCAGTGAAACTGGTTTCCAATCACACTCAGGCCAAAGCACCTGCTCATCATTCCACATATAAAATAAACATGTTGGTAATTACTTTATGCTTAATTAAACCAAGAAGAGGGGGGGGGGGGAATCATTGAACATTCAATAATAGCTTCAAAACATGAGAATGACATTTCATTTTCGTTTGAACTGAAACCCATCGCTTCAAGCAACCTCTTAAACAGAAAACACAACAAATACACAAGTTCTAGCAAGTCCAATGATGCTGCCAGTGGCCCTCAAAATGTTTTCTTGATAGTATGGTTGGTGGTGAAAAAGCATAGACTTTACACCATTAGAGCAGTGCCTATAAAGGTACCGCAAAAATAGGCATGCATGGAGTGTGCAGGCACTATCATCATATCAAAACTCCAACAATAATTTTAACTTCACCATCATAAATACAGATAACCCAACACTTCCAGATGCAGAACAAATAAAAAGTCGTAGCATGGCACAAGACTATTTTAATGGAGCATATCAACTTATTAATGTTTCATGGCATTCATTCAGAGCCAGAAACAGCAGTTGTGATCATCAATCCAGAAGCTCGCTTCAAAGACTGGTTCCAAATTGCCACTTCTAAGATGCAAGACCACAGTTTGGTCAGAGACTAACACGCAATTCAGATATAAAAAGTAACAAATATAAGAGAATAGATGCAATACTTTCTTGCCTAGTAAAGTGCTAAAAGTTAAGCAAAAAGATTTACAAATTAAAAAGGCTGTTGTGAAACTCACATGTTGCAATGATGATAGCAGTGCACGCATATTGCCTTCCTTCCCTGCAGCCCAGTGCTTTATCTGAACATCCATTTTGTCAGCTATCCTCTGCAAATTAATATCAAATATCACCAGAATATTACTCAAAATTAAGAGGTTACAGTGGGAAGAAAAAAAATAAATATTGGAAGATACAGCCATGATCCTGTTAATCCCGGCCTCATAAAAAGAGAGCAACAAAGAAATGAATAGATATGATCATTTATGTATGTACCATATGTACATACACATTAGCACATAGAGTGAGTTCTTTACAACTTGTCTTTAACCCCAAAAGAAGCACCACAACCATCCTTACATTGTGCATATGGTGCAAAAAAACCAATAACTTGTAGAGCCAGTACACAAAGATCCCACTAATGCATTGCAAGTCAAGGCAACTCTGAATTCAAGTCAAGGCAACTCTGAATTTACTTACACGCCTCTCCTCTTGCTCATGCAAAGTTTGACGGTCACGCTGGTTCATATCAGCAACTGCTTGTTCCTGTATATAAAACAATCCAAAATTGTAGAAATCTTCATCTATGGTGACAAATACAAATTCAATCTACAAAGGATGCATTCAATTTCATACCGTCAACTAGGAACATCAGCTATGTGCTTTAAATCAACAAGCAAGGAGTCACAGATATGACCCAATGGCAAGTTATCAATATTACTCTATGCAGGCTCTTACTAAGAAAAGGTGCACAAGATGAAGCCAGGGTTAGAAATACTGACAAAAACCAGAGAAGGACAAATCACTTCTTCCACTGCTGCTGGAAGGAATTTTGTGCAAGATGAAGGTCATTAATTTATGACTACAGCCACTAATTCATCAAGGTATAGTCACTAATTCATCAAGTACAAGAGCTCTTAGATACTACTTCTCTATTCTTATTTCATAAATCCACTGATTTATTTTCACCCTCTATATAAACAAACACGCAGTATTACTATAATCCAAGAGAAAAAAATAAGTTCATCCATTCAATATTATAACTCTGGTCGTATTTGAGAAACAAAGAGTGGAGAAATGACAAGAAGGAAAACAGACCATACGATCCCTGGTCCTCTGGTGACGATCCCATCTGGCTCTTCTTCTTTCTTCACTTTCCCCTTCAACCTCCTCAAATTCTCCAGATAATGTGGCATCTTTGGCAGAGTAAAGGTGTCATCATATTAGAAAAGCCAATGCATCAAAAGAACATTTCTACTGCTACCACTGAAATCTAATTTCAATAAAAAAAAAACTACCTCCAAAAATCAAAGAAAGGTCACCAAGTGCATTTGTTGTAGAAGAAGTCTTCCTTATGCCAGGTGAGGGGCTTGAAGCCTTTTTAAAAGGGAATTCGGGCTTTCCCTTTCCATTTATCTTTGCATCAAATAGAGGGTCCTAACAAGTCCATCCAGAGTCAAATAAAAACAAGCTACTAGTGTTACAGAAACCTTTACTCTGGTATCAGTAGTTCTTACCAGAACTCCAGACCTTAACTTTGGTACATTGCTGGACTGAGAAACCCTGCCAAAAAATGATTCTAGATCATCCGCGCTCTCCTTTACTTCCCCAGCATGGTGACCATTAGAGACACTACGAGCATTGTTTTGCATCCTACCCATAGCAAAGTCTTCCAGTTCATCTATGGCAGAAACATCCAGAACTTTTCCTGCATCATGGGGCATTGTAATATTATTAAGTTTATGAGAACAGATAAGTAAAGAAATCAAGTTGACCTACTGTTTCAATTTAAGTACACAGACTAATTTTTACCTGTCTTCAAAACTTGTCCTGGTTTTGGAGGGGGTCTCAATGGTGGGGAACAATTTGATGAAACAGCAGGTTCTGTTCTTCCAGAATGATTAAACTTACCAAATTCCTCCAGTGGGTCTGTAAACGATTTTGTTGTGGTTGAAGTTTGTTCAAGTACAGCAAAAGGGTCCTCTGATGAAGTGAATGCTGGTGTAATTGTATGCATATTTTTTCTGCACCAAAGGGATGATAACAAGAAACGTTCACGGACATGCCATTACATCGTACCGAAAATGGGGTAACACTATATAGGAACAAGAAACGTTCACGGACATGCCATTACGTACCGAAAATGGGGTAACACTATATAGTTCCAATAAAAAAAGATTATAAATAGACTGGTAAATCACTATAAAAGGCTTCGAAAAATTTAACTAAATCCATACTAAACAAGAAATCTAATGCTCGATTACAAGAATCACTTTGAAGTATATCATCCTGTCTCAACTTTTAGGCCATTAAACTACCATCTCATCATTTTCTAGAGAATGTGTGATAAGTAAATTAACTTTAACTTGTCATGCCCACCAGTATTCATACATAAAGCACAAGATTTATTATAGTATGCAAATATCTCCCTACATATACAAACCAATAACAGCAAATACAAGCTAAAGCATTGGCATTTAGTTAACCAAACAACTAAGCAAGTAATTGATGAGAGCATCAATTAAGCATGTAATCAATGAAAGCGTCAACTTCCCCATAAAGAGACACATACTCTTTCCACGATGAGTTGCTGGGACCAAACCCAGGTATCAAATCATCAAAACAAACAGATCCATTACTGCTCGGAGGCTTCAATTTTGTGCCGAAACCCCCCAACAAATCTTTGACTGGTGCACTTTGCTTGGCGGCCTTCGAAGAAGTAAACGCCCCAAAAATATCATCATCCTCGTTGTTGTTATTGTTATTGTTATTAACTGATGAACTAGACCCATTTAATCCACCAAATATATCATCAACAAAAGACGATTGCACACTCGAACTTTTAGTATTTGAAAACACAGAATCAATATCGAAACCAAACCCAGTACTCGTCTGTTTTGAATTCTTTTGAAAACCACCAAAAATGTCAAAATCATCACCAAAATTCTGGGATTTTGAATTGTTAAAGAGAGTTTCGTGATCATCCATGAAAGACCCATTATATGAATTGGAATTGTAAGTTGATTTAGAAGAAGATGAGTTGGATTTCGGGTTTGAAGAAGGGAAATCTCGAGTTTGGGCGTTATTGGGTCCTCTCGATGTAGACATTGGAGCCGATTTTCCTTGCGGTTTTAACCCCAAACGTTCTGTAAACACACCAAACTCGTCCATTTCGAGAAAAAAAAATTGAGCTATTATTTTTAATCAGTTCTGAGAAATGGGTTTTTTGATATATAAGAAAAGACAAAGAATTGGATGAAACTGGAGTGGAATTGAAGCAAAAGAAAGGAAGATCCTGGAAACAGGGGAATTTTTCTTTTTTCTTTTTCTTTTCCTTGTGTGAAAAGAAAAACAAAAAAGGAGAAAGAATTAAAAGGTGAGAGAGGGTATCAGGTGGTGTAAACAAAATGGCGGGAGTTGGGTGATAATTAGAAACAGAGAGAAGAAAATTTTCCAGGATTTGTAAGAGAAATTTTAGATTTCAGGGGTCCGTCTGCTTCACTCTCTCTCTCTCTCTCTAACATTTTCTGATTATGTGCCTGTCTGTCTGTGCTTCTGAGAACTGCCTAGGCGGTGGGTGGGAATGCGGAAGCAGCCCCATTTTGACTTCTAAGTGATGGGTCATGGGTTTCAGGACTCCAAGTTTATTATAAATCCTTCATCTTCTTTATTATTATCATTTAGTTCTTTCCCATCACTTTTGAATTTTGTTCAATCTCTCCCTGATGTCTCCAAAAAAAAAATGAATATATATAGATATATATACTCAAATGGACTTGTTTCTTTTCTTTTCATCGGAAAGGAATTTTGGATCCTCTCATTAAATATGATTAATCATGTTTTCAAATCATTCTATTATTTTTAAATTTAATTTTGAATTAAATATAAAAATAATATATAATTAAATTGTTGCCATTCTTATTATGCTTCAAATTATATTTATTTAATTTATACTCACAATTTAAATTTAATGAATATAATAAAATAAGAGAAGGAAATGACCTTAATTCAAAAAAAAATATGCGACCAAACTTTTCAATAAATATAAAATTAAAAAAATAGCAATTGGATTTTTAGGATAGTTTATTTTCATAAATAGAATCCAAGAAATTTATATAGAGAGTAAAAAGATTAGTTGATAAATAAGAAATTTGTCTTGAACTAGTTAGAAAATCACTAAAAATTACCAATTATAAGAATAAAAAACTATGATTACCTCATTAACTTTAAGTAGTAGTGAATTTTGATTTTTTTATGATTTTATAATTATTATTTAGATATTGTTTGGAATTCTAATTGGAATTATTTTAAAAAATATTTTTTGTTAGAAAAAATATTTAAAAAATATTTTTAATATTAACATTTTAAAATAATCTAAAAACATTAAAAATTAATTTTAAATAAATAAAAATAAAAATTTTAAATAATACAGTTGGATAAAAATAAAATATTGTATTAAAAAGCTATATAAGTCAATGTGGATGTGGATGTATACCGCTTTAGATTATGACACTTATCACAATTTTAATATAGTAGATAGTTAGTTAATTAACAAAAGTTTGTTAGTGTGTTATTAATGACTTATAAGCGACCATCTCTTGTAATCAACATTATACAGTAATAATTTTAATCAAGTATTTTCTTTTTCTTTTTCTTTCTCTCTTGCTCTCTCTTTATCTCTACATGATATTGATATAATCTACATAATTATAGTTTTTGTTAATCAATTGGTAAAGATTAGCATGGTATCAGAGCACATTGTTGCTCATGCTTGAAATTTCTTGATCCTCTGTTGCTTTCGCATTCTCTATTTTTTCTTGTATAATTTTTGTTTCTTCTGCATTTATAAATTGATCTTTATATTTGGTGGTATCTAGTGTTTCTTCATTGTTTGATTTGTATTTCTTTATGAATCTTGCATAGCAAGTGTTTGGTGTATTGTCTCATTCACAGATTGATCTTGAAGTACTGATGGTGACTGCTTCACAACCCCAATTGCTTCAATCTTCAATTACAACTCTCATTTCCTCCATTCCTACATCAGTTAATGCCAAATTTGATGAGTCAAACTACCTCAATTGGAACTTCTAAATCCTACTTTTACTTGAAATTAATGGAATTATGGAGTATATTGATGGTTTGCTCCCTTACCCACTTCAACATGGGTTAACCTGTGTTGAATCTGGTATAATCTTTTCTTTCTCTGAAACTAATGAATATATAGTATGGAAAATGCATGATCGAGCTATTATGCAATTGATCATTGCCACATTATTATTGATTGTTATGTCTCGTGTAATTAGTAGCACTAGCTCTAAAGATTTGTGGATTAGATTAAAGGAATAATTTTTCACTATATCTAAGACTAGTATTTTTCAGATGAAATCTAATCTACAAACAATTAAAAAGGGTTCAGATTTGATTTTACAGAATCTTCATCGCATTAAAAAAGCTAGGGACTACTTGTCTGCTGCTGGGGTATATTTTGCAAATGAAGACATTGTGATTTTTGCCTTGAATGGCTTACCACTTAAGAAGGAAGCATAACTCAAAGGAAAATAATCTCAATCCTCTACAAGGCTAAGAATCTGAACTAAGTGAAAAACCAAACTCATCTAAGTGTCTAGATAATAATCAAACTGATATTTGTCAATCTATCTAGTTTATTTCCAACTCTAATTTCAATTCTTGTGATGATCTTAATATTTTCATTGCTACCTGTAAGGGTGTACAATTTTATACCAAACACTTTATGTCTAACTATGTGTCCTGTAAAAATCTTTTTTTTTTTTTTGCATTTACTTCACATCTCTCTTCAGTAGACAAGAATGTATAAGATATAAATATTATACATGGATGCCTGAGTGGAAGAATGCTATTTCTAAATAGATAAGGACATTTGAGAAAAATTATACATGGAAAGTGATGGGTCTGCCAAAAGAAAAGACAATAGTGGGTTGTAAATGGGTGTTCACAGTCAAGTATAATTCATATGGATCTCTCGAAAGATATAAAGCACGAGTAGTGGCCAAAGATTTTACTCAAACCTGTGGTATTGATTAGTGGCAGAGTCAAGATTTTTTAAATAAGGGGGTAAATTACTAACAAATATTTGATATTATATACTATACATACATATATTATCTATAAAAATTAATTTAAAATACATGTACCAATTCAAGTCAAGCAAAATTAATTTAAAAATACTTTTAAAATAAAATAACTTATGTTATAATTGTTTTCTTCAAGATTTTATATTTTAAAACTGCTTCATAATGATTTTATTTTTAATCTCATTAAAAATATATTTCAATATATAAAACAAGCTTTCATTTATCTATTTCTAAATCTTTCAAGGATTAAAAAAGTTCTTGACAATAATTCTATACTGACATATGGTACATAACATCTAAAATCATAGCTTAAAAGGATTGTTCCAAATTGATATTGTTCTTACTGACTTGTTATTTTGTATAAGTGGATTAAACATAAATATTAAATGCCTTTTAATTTATTTATTATGTACCTAATTTGTTCTTACTGACTTGTTATTTTGTATAAGTGAATTAAACATAAATATTAAATGCTTTTTAATTTATTTATTATGTCCCTAATTTTTTTTTGTCCTGTAATCATTAGTAAATTCAATATCATCATTTTTCATATGAAATTTATAACACAATACTTATCATTTTATCAAAACTCATTTCAATTCATATTCGTTAGCATACAATATTACCTATACATATATTAATTCAACAAACCCATAAATTATTATAAACTCTAACATTTTTAATAACTAATTTTTGAAGATGTAAACCCAGTTTTTTTGGAGTGAAGTCTCTAACAACACAATATAAAAAAAACACGAATATAAAAAAACATGACTGCTAAGCAACCCAACTCTTTTCTCAAACTCATTAGTTATTTCATTCTCTCTCTCTATATATATATATATATACCCCAAAACTGAAAGGAATTTTCTTTTTGGATTTGATTTTGGAATGGGGCAATTGCCATCTCTTGCCCCTATGTGGCTCCGCCACTAGTGTTGATTATCTTGAGACCTTTGCTCTAGTGGCAAAGTTGAATATTGTGAGAGTGTTTTTCAACAATTAGATATGAAGAATATGTTTTTAAATGGTAATTTGGAGGAGGAAGTTTGTATGGATCCACCGCCTAGATTTGATGAACACTTTGGATTTAAGGTATGTAAACTGAAGAAGTTACCATACAAGCTCAAACAGTCTCCAAGAGCCTGGTTTGAACTATTCATTCAATCCATAAAAAAACAAGGATATATCCAAGCTCAAAGTGATCATACTATATTCATAAAACACTCCAATGATGGTAAGATTGCAATTGTCATAATATATATGGATGATATTATTCTTACTAGGGATAATATCACTAAAATGGATCAATTGAAGAAAAGTCTAGCTTTAGAATTTGATTAAAGATGTGGGGTCTCTAAGATACTTTCTTGAAATAAAAGTTGCTCATTCAAAAAGGGGTATTGTTGTCTCATAAAGCAAATACATTTTTGATCTCTTTAAAGAAACAGGAGTGAATGGATGTAGACCTGCCAGAACTCTAATTGATCCTAATAAAAAACAAAGAGATATTTAGGATGGAAATCCTCTAAATATCATTTGGTACCAGAAGTTGGTGGGAAAATTGATTTATTTATCTCACACCCGACTAGATATTGCATTTACAGTCAGCATAATAAGTCAATTTATGCACTCACCCTATGAAGTACATCTTAAGACAATATATCGTATCCTAAGATATTTGAAGAATACTTTAGGAAAGTAATTGTTTTTCAAGAAAAGTGAGTAGAAGACTATTGAAGCATATAAATATACAGATTGGGTAGGCTTAGTTACAGACAGAAAATCCACATCAGGTTACTGCATCTATATATAGGGAAATTTAGTCACTTAAAGGAGTAAAAAATAAAGTGTAGCAGCACAAAGTAGCATAATCTAAGTATTGATCTATGATGTATGAAGTATATGAGATCTTGTGATTTAAAAAGATTCTTCAAGAATTAAAAAGACCATTAGGGATGCTAATGAAACTCTATTATGACAACAAGGTTGTGATTAACGTTGCTTATAACCCTGTACAGCATGATAGAACCAAACATATTGAGATTGATAGACACTTTATAAAAGAAAAATTAAAAGCTAGTATTATTTATCTGCCATTTGTTCTAACAACATAACAAATGGCTGACATTCTTATAAAAGGATTATTCAGATCAATCTTTGAGTTTCTTATCAGCAAGTTGGGTATGATAGATATTTATGCACCAACTTGAGGGTGAGTGTTGAAGATAAGGATAATTAGTTTCTATTTCAAATTCAAATTTAGATTTGAATAAGTTTGTTAAGGAAGTATGTTAGTGGTTCCTATAATCTGATAGATTATGATTGACTTTTACCAGTACTACTTTCTGTTTCAAATTCAAAATTAGATTCGAATAAGTTTGTTAGGGAAGCATTTTAGTGGGTCCTATTCTTTTGGCATTTCTTATCTTTATGCAATATGGTAGATTATAATAAACTTCTACCAGCACCACTTTGGGTATAAATACCTCATATAACTTTTATTATTAAATAAGAAAAAGATAGTGAAACTCTTATTCTTCTAAACAACTTTCAATATGTCTATGTTTTCTCTTTGCTATCCTATTTTGTTCAGGAGTATATGGACAAGAGAGGCAATGTGAAATGCACTTTTTAAGGAGAAAAAGTTTCAGTCAATTACTGGTATACTCATCCTCCGGTCAGTTTGATAAGTTTTAATGATGAAACAAATTGAGTAGAAACAAAGGAATAAAAAACAACAAAGGTAGGAAACAAATCAAATTTATTTACTAAAGGGAAAATCTAGCAATATCTGGTACATTCATTAACAAATATAGTGTAGTATCTATACCCATCAAATAATATACATGGTGCAAGACCCCACAAATTAATATAAATAGTGTCAAATAGAGTTACAGACTTATAGAGTTACAGACTTATTGACATACTGTAGAAGAGATAGTTTGCTAAATTTCCCTTCAAAACATAAATGACACATTATAAGTATAATGATTTTTGGAACATGCATGTGAACTTTATTTAAAATCAAGGAAACAATGTTATTTGTAGGATGTCCTAACCTCTGATGCCACAAAGTGGACTGAACTAGTTGACCAAGAAAAGCCTTAGCTTGGTATGTTTATTACGAGGTTAAAGGTGAGAGAGAGTGGATATGATACAATCCATTACTGCATAGGCCTCTGTAAAGGATCTTTCCTATAGCTTTATCCTCAATCCAAAAATAAAAGGCATCAAATATGAGTCCACAGTTATTATCAAGATAAAGGCAATATACTAATAATAAATTCTGAGTAATTTAAGGAATACAGAGTACAACATTCAATTTAATTAGAGAAATTGATGAATGATGAGTATAATGACCAATATGGGATACTAGCAAACCTTTACCATTTACAGTATGAATTGTTTCAGTTGTTAGATATGGTGAGGCCAGCAATAGATTAACCAAATTAGTTGTCATATAATTGGTGGCATCAGAATCAGTGAGCCACACTTGAGAAGATCCTGAAGAATAAGATGATGGAAAGGCAAAGTGGATCACTTTGTGGATAACTTGCATAAGGGATTATTTTACTTTCCTGTTCTGTGAAGATATGACTCATAAATATGAAAAAGGAGCTTAATATGGAGTATACTACAGAGGTTGTGGTTGCTTAGGATAAGATGACTATAGGGAATATAAAGCAATGTAATTCAAACCCTTATCATTATAGAAGCAATACCATGTTGTATGATTGCTTCTACCACAAATGGTGCATTTGGTTCTCTTAGAAGGAGAAGCCCTATAGAAAGGAGCAGTGTGTCCATCAGAGGTGCATAACTGACAAACTGAAACCATGAGTGTAGAAGGATTTCAAAACTGCTGAGCAAGGGATTGACCAAGAACTCCATGATTTGAGTTGGGAAGCACATATGCCATAAGGGGAAAACCTGATTTAGAAAGCAAAAATCTAAATCCATGAAGGAATCGACCTTTACCCCTGTTCTTGTTTCCATTATATAGCTGAAAGTTTCTAGTGTGAACATAAGGATGACCATAATTTGGAGAGAAACTTTGAGACTGAAAAGGATGTCCCTTATATGTATGTATCACCTGTAATAACAACCATAGTCGACATAAAATGAGAATTAACTAAAGTGTCAATAATCACCTCCTCTGCAAGCAACTATGAGTGAAAGTCTTTTAATGAAATCACACTTTCATGTCCCCTTATAACACATCTGAAGGTCAAAAGTTTTAAATTTATAGTACTTATTTTATTCCCATTGTCAGTATCAGTATCATTTTGATTGTTAGATGGCAAAGAAAATGAGTCATCCAAACTTTTAAAAAACGTATCAGAAGTTGTTATACTCAATCCTAAAGTTTCAATATTTGGATGAACAAATTGATTTGAATTTGATGATTCAAGCAAATTGTTTGGTGTTTTTTCTATTTTAAACATGTCTAAATCTTAACTTGTGCTTTCCCCTTGAAGATGAGTTATTAAAAAACGTTTGAATTCAAAAAAGGTTATATTTATGATGACAAACTTTTTTAAAAAAAATCTGATCAAAGCATTTATATTCTTTTTAAGTAAGTGCATATCCTATAAAAACACATTTTCTAGCCCTAGGATCAAGTCTCTCCCTGTTATGGTCATGAATATAGACAAAGATAGTGCACCTAAAAATTTTTAAAAGAAGTATAGATGATAGCCTAGATATAGGATTATAATTTATGAATACCTGTAAAGTTGTTTTGAAATTTAAGACCCTAGTAGGCATTTATTTATAAGATAGGTAGTTATGGGAATAGCTTCACCCTAATGGTATTTAGATACTTTATTTATGAAACATAAATTTGTAGCCATTTTCAAAAGATGTTTATTTTTTTGTTCAACTATTCTGTTTTTTAAGGTGTATCATCAAAAGAAATTTGGTGAATTATGCCTTTTTCTAAAATCAATTTCCCCAAAGCTTTGTTGAAGTACTCTTTTCCATTGTCATTATGAAAAACTTGAATTTTTGTTTGAAATTGTGTTAGCACCATGGTGTAAAAAATTTTAAAAACTTCCTTCACTTTTGATTTTTCTCGCAGTAAATAAACCTAACTTACCCTGGCATGGTTATATATAAAGGTGACAAACTATTTTTTTGCAAAAAGTTTTGAGACTTTTAAAGGCCCCCATACATTACTATATATTAATGAAAAGGGTTTTGAAAGTCTATATAGTTGTAATGGAAATGAGGTACAATGATGTTTAGGTAACTCACAAAATTCACACTAAAATGAAGTTGTATTTTTATTTTTAAACAAACTTGGAAATAAATGCTTTAAATATTGAAAACTTAGGTGGTCTAATCTATAATGCCACAACATTATTTCCTCACTACAAGCAAAAAAAATAGATTTAAAACAAGTACTTGTAATACGTTTTCTCTATTTGGATCCATCTTCAAGGAAATAAAGTCCACTGATCTCTCTAGCCCCCCTGAGGTTAGTTCCTAAAACTCACAATAAGAAGGATAAAAGTTAACATGACACTGATGATCATGAGTTATTTTAAAAACTCACAATAAGAAGGATAAAAGTTAACGTGACACTGATGATCATGAGTTATTTTACTTATAGATAATAAATTGCAGGATAAATTTGGAACATGAAAAACATTATAAAATGTAAGAAAATAAGATATAAACACTCATCCTTTTCCAGCTATAGCTGAAAGAGAACCATCTATAATTTTGATCTTTTTGTTTCCTGTACATGGTTCATAGAAAGAGAATATTTTTGAAGAACCAGTCATGTGATCAGTAGCTCTAGAGTCAATGATCCAAGAATAATGAGCATTTGATTTTATACTAGAGAGAACTGCAATGAGATAATTACCTTATTGAGCTAAAAAGCAAGAAGGATTTGAGAATTGTAGAGATTGAAAGAGTTTGTACGGGGGCCCTAATTGTTCCTTTGTGAAATTAGGCATCTCTGAATTGATTTGTGGTCCCTAAGAATCTTCACTCATGGTCTGAAATGCTCTGCCATCATTACCATTCTTTTTTAAAAAAAATTCTTGGGCTTGCCATAGATTTTCCAGCATGTCTCTTTAATATGCCATGGTTTTTTGCAATGGTCACACTATGGTTTCTTCCTTCTATCTTCATATAAATCAAATCCTCTAGAAACAAGAGTTGGGTTTTTTATTTCTAGGTTGGATTTAGGTTCTGGATCTGTCAACATTATTTTTCACCCGGCATCTTCCCTCCTAACTTTTGAAAAAACTTCTCTGATAGATGGTAAAGGTTTTTTGCCTAGAATCCGACCTCTTACCTTATCCAAGTTATGATTGAGTCCTACAAGAAACACATAAACTCGATCATGTTCCTCTCTTTTCCTATGCCTCACACTATCATTTGGGTAGTCTCATTCATCTTTATAGCAAAGATCTAGCTTTTGTCATAACATCACCCTCTAGTTGTAGTATGTCATGACTTCCCGATGTCCTTGCTTTGATTGCCACAACTTAGATTTTAAATAAAAAATCTATGATGAATTCTCTAGATCTGAATACATGTCACGTACTGCCTCCCAAACATCTTTGGCAGTTGGTGAAAAAAGAAGGGGTTTTCCAATAGCTGGCTCAATTGAGTTGATAAGCCAAGTAATTACCAACGAGTTCTTTGATCTCTATAGTTTTAGATTAGAATCATCTGCTGCTGATTTGCTTACGTCTTCATTTAAATGATTGAGTTTACCTCTGCCATCTATTGCTAACTTCATAGACTAGGCCAATTATAAGTAATTTTTTTCATTCAATTTGTGAATGGTAAGTTGAAATGAAGAATGTGATGTTGAAAAATCTGTACCACTGTTTACTATAGTGGTTTTAGACTGTACATTTTATGTAATTACTTGTGAGAAAGATGAAGGTTTATTTACCCTGATCATAATAATTTTTGCCATTAAAGCTTAAAAGCTTAAATGATAAAGAGCCAAAGCTCTGATACCATAGAATTTTTATAGGAGAATAAAAGCTTTACTATCTTTTTATTATTTAATAATAGAAGTTGAATAATATATTTATATCCAAAATAGTGCTGATAGAAGTCTATCATAATCTATTAGATTGCATAAAGATAGGAAATGTTAAAAGAATAGGAACCTGCACTCACATAAAAATAGGAACCACTAACATACTTCCCTAACAAACTTATTCAAATTTAAATTTGAATTTGAAATAGAAACTAATTATCCTTATCTTCAATACATCATTGAAACCACTATCACTTTATAACAAACAACTAAATTATCATCCAAATTTTGGTTTTATGCTTATCAAACAACCATATATTTAATCAATCATATGCCTACTGTTGTTTTTCATCATAGCTCCCCTTTTGAGATGTTATTTGGATCCTCCCTAATTATTACATATTTTAGTGTTTTTTTATATGGTTGTTTTAGTCTTCTCAAGCCTTATAATAGCCCCAAATTACAGGCTAAAATTATGAAATATATGTTTCTTGGATATGCTATAAAATGTAAAGGCTATTTGTGCTATCATATGCCAACAATGAGAATATTTGTATCTAGGCATGTTATATTTGATGAGCAATAATTTTCATATACAGAATTATTGTTTACACCTTCAAACACACTCCCATCAACATCATCATGTTTGTTGTCCCCTTGTCCAATGCCTATAGTTATTACATAAAACTTAATTATCTCAACCATCCCAGATTCTCCTTCTCACCTTTCTACTACTCATACACCTACCTTATCTGTAGTCTCTATTAGTCCTCAATCTATTACTGCTCCACTTTCAACCTCTCCTCTACTCCCTATAGCATCTAATCTTATTATACATTCTGATTTCGAATATCATGAGTTTATTATTGATAATTTACAAGTGGTGTTGTTCATTCCTCCATTTAATCTTTGTTCGATACATATTAGAAGTAAAAGTGAGATTATTAAAAGGAAGACTCTCATAGCCAGTATACAGGATTCTAAGGCACTTATTTGACTGTGGTTGAACCAACTAATTACAAGGCTGCCATCAAAATTCTTGTATGGTTAAAGGCTATAAAAAAAGAAGTTCATGTCTTACATGTTCAAAGCACTTAGCATTTAGTTTCATTGCCAGTAAACAGGAATCTAGTTTACTGTTAGTGGATTTTTAAGGTGAAGAGACATTCTGATAGTTCTTGTACAAGGCACAAAGCAAGGTTTGCTAAAGGTTTTAGTCAAGAACCTAGATTGAACTGTGGGGAGACGTTTAGTCCTATGGTGAAACCTACCACAGTTCGATTAGTTCTAACTTTTGTTGCACATTTCAACTAGTCTTTGCAATAATTAGATGTCAAAAATGCATTTTTACATGGTATTCTTCAAGAGAAAGTTTATATGTCTCAACCTCCTAGTTTTGAAAATCTCAATCATCCTTATCTCGTATGTAAACTACATACATCTCTATATGGGTTAAAACAGGCTCCTTGGGTTTGGAATGACAAGTTTACTCAGTTCCTTCCTTATTTGGGTTTTGAAACCACTTACTCTAATTCTTTATTATTTGTCAAACATGTTAGTCATGAGATTATGGTGTTACTTCTCTATGTGGATGATATCATTATCACCGGGAGTGTGTCTAGTTTAATTCAGCAAGTTATTAGTGCTCTAACTACTAAGTTTGGTCTCACAAATTTAGGATTCCTCTAATATTTTTTAGGAATCCAAATTACTCGAATTGCTACTAGTTTGTTTCACAAACCAAATATATTGAGGACTTATTGGCTAAATCTAAAATGAGCGAGGCTAAAACTTGTGATACTCTATGTCTCCTTTACCATAAACTACTCAAAGATGATGAGGAGCCTTATTCAAATCCTTAGTTGTACAGAAGCATTATAGGGGCTCTGCAATACCTCACTTTCACAAGGCCAAATATTGCTTTCTTTGTGCATTAGGTATGCTAGCATATGTAGCACCCCATGATATCTCACTTTACTACTGTTAAAAGAATATTACGATACCTAAAGGGCACTATGAAGTTTGGTCTCTTATATATTAGAGGAGATTTATAGTTAAAAGCCTTTAGTGATGTTGATTGGGCAAAGGACTTTAATGACAAGAGATCTACTACTAGTTTGGTGGTCTTTTTAGGTAATAATCCAATTCTGTAGTCCTCTAAGAAGCAATAAACTATTTCTCGATCTTCTACCGAAGTGCTTTATCATTCACCTCAATTAAGTTGAATTGGATAAAACAGCTATTAGCGTTTTTGCACATTTCATTACCTAGTGTACCTGTTCTTTTTTGTGACAATATGTTAGCAATTGCCTTGTCTTTCAATTGTGTTCAGCATCAAAAGACTAAGCACATCGAAATGGATATTCATTTTGTTTGTGAAAGAGTATCAAGAAAACAACTCTCAGTGCAGTTTGTGTCCTCCCAAAAGCAATTTGTTGATATCCTTAACAAGGGGCTAAGTGCTCCTCTGTTCCACACATATTATTGCAATTTCATATTTAGTTTTTCACTCCTTAATCCTGTGAAGAGATGTTAGAGTATACTACTTCAAATTGTGATACTTGTCATAATTTTATAGTAGATAATTAGTTAATTAGTAAAAGTTTGTTAGCCTGTTATTAAAGACTAAAGACTTATAAGCAAGTATCTCGTGTAATCAACATTATGCAGTAATAATTCTAATCAAGTATTTTCTTCTTTCTCTTTCTCTCTTTTGTTTTTCCTTTTTACATGATATTGATATAATCTACATAGTTATACTTTTGTTAATCAATTGGTAAAAATTAATAGGATCATGACAGTTATGATAAAGACTGAAAATCATAATTGTTTTTATAACCAACAATCTAGAAAAGATTGAGCTATGAGCTAACGTTGTTCTCTGAGGATTTTTACTGGCCCAAGATTCATTTAATTTGAGAATATTAGCTTTAAATTTTCCTTATATCTTTTAATCAATTTCCAATCTATTTTTATACTTTAAGTAAATTGTTTCTCATTTATCTTTATAGTTTAATCTATTTTTCAATAAACTATTTTATTAAATACTTTTATATAAAATGATAAAAATATCCTCATATAAAAGACTTAAATATAATTTAATTTATTTAAAGAAATAAATTTATATTAAGAAAAAAAGAATTTGCCAATTTGTGCTAAAATATGTTTTTCCTTTTAATATTTATTTTTTAAATAAATCAGCTTTTGAGCTTTATCATGTGATGGAATTTCATTAAACTTAAATGAAAATGTTATTATTTTGATAACAAAATATTATTTTAATTTATTTTTTTATTAAAAAAAAATTAAAATAATTACACTATTGAACATCTTTAAAACTTTAAAATTATGAGTTCGCGAAGTGTTGACAGCTCATGGTCTCCACTTGTTAAAACTTGGACAATGAAACGAAGCCACTAGGAGGGTGAGAAAATTAATTGAATTATTTAAAATATTCATGAAAAAATAATTCAAAATTAATTAAATCTAATGCTTTTATTTTATTTTATAATTTTATTTAGGAAATTAAAAAATAAAAATCAGTTCAGTTTCAAAAATCAAAACTGAAAAAGCCAAAATCAAACCTCTGAAAAAACACTTACAAAAAACTAAAAGCTCGTTTTAGATTAAAAGCTCACTAAATCAAATTCTACCTTAATTAAAATTTTTATGGATTAAATTGAATTTATTTAATTTTTTAAAATACAAAAATAAATCAAACCAATCACCCTCGTCAACCGAAGATTGGTCTTCCACTGTCGTCTCCCAGGTCTCCGCCATGCCTTTCGGTGGCTATTGACTTTTGGAGGACTCCATTTTTATCGTAATAAAACTAGATAATTAGCGTATTTTATAGCAAAATCTTTTACAATATATATATATATATATAGCGTATTTTATAGGGAAAAAAATTAATTATGGGTTTAAAGTTTGATGCATAATTTTAATAACAGAGATTAAGAATGATGTGTTAACAAATGTTAAAAATAGATCTTATTGCTAACTAAAATTAAGTCATGAAGTTAAGAAATAAATACAAATTAAAATGTTTGATTTTATGCTGTGGCAAGCCCTTTATTTTTTTTTTCACTTGATTACAACATAGTTTTTTTTACAAGAAGACTAATAAATTAAATTCTATCGAAAGAAACTAATTTGATAATATAAGTCTTTTTTCTATTAATATCTTTAATTTCAAAAATAAATCTAGCCTTTTGTTCTAGCCAAAAGCGCAATCCTAGTAGCTACGCACACCTAGTCCATATAAAAGCTTGAAAAAATCCTATGGCTAGGCTCTCTGAAAAAGCGCTAAGACTATAGTGTTTTTTTTTTAAAAAAAAAAAAGAAAGGAAAAAAACAAAAAGGTTCATTTCTTCTTGTTTTAAGTTTTGATCTTTTAATTTTCAATCTATTAAAAATAATGAAATCATTGTGTTTTTTTAAATAAAATCAAACACTTCTTCAATGTCAAGATTTTTTTAGAAGATAATAACTTTATAAAAAATAAATTTAAATAAATTTAAAGTTTAATTTTTAATAAATATAATAATGAAGGAAGAAATTAAAAAATTAAAAAACCCAATGTTAATCTATTATAATTTATCTCATGATCAACAGTAAAATCAAGAGCTCATTTAGATTCATTTTTAATTTAATTTTAATAAGCTACATGCAGTTGACTTTAATTGAGGGGGCGGCGGACGGGAGGTTTATGAAACGCCTGAGATGACATTAAGTCAATATGGGGTATTTTAGAATTCCAAGATAGTTTGATAAAAGTCTATGGAAAGTAAGCCATTTTGAATGCAACAATTATCGAGAATAGTAGTTGTTTTTAAAAATCATGTCACTCTTAATCTAATTCAATTAATAAATATTAAAAATTTAATTTAAAACTAGTGAAAATTTAATGGATATTAAATAAGATTCAAGATTAAATGATTCATAAAAAATAGGTTATCAAAGACATAATAAAATTTTATTTTTAACACATTTAATATTATTATAAAGATTTTATCATTATAAAGATTTTAATGAAACAATTTTAATCATATCTTAAAACATCATTAAACATGATTATAATTTATTAAGTATTTTGTTTAAAGTTAATTATGATTTTATTTGGTTTTATTTTAATATATAGTTAGAATTATCTTGTTAAAATATCTATAATGGTACTAGGTATATTAAAAATAAATTTGATATGTTTTTGATGATTTATTCTTTCTTTCTTTCTTTTTTCCTTCATTTCTCTTTCTTGCTACATCATTTTATATTATCTTTTTTTCTTGATCATTGAATTTTGAATCATAAATCTTGTCTTTTAACTATTAGATCTTTATAAGATTTTAAATTTATTTTTATTTAGGTTAATTATTTTTCAAAAAAAATCTTAAAACATGACTAAATAAGCATTATTTCAAAAAGTAGATACACGCAAAAATATATTCTGAAACTTCCCTATTATTCTAAATAACAGTTGTATGTAGAAATAATATTTTTAAATATATTTATATTCAAACTATGCTATTTTTTAAATATTTGTTTTAATTTGTGTTATTGTTTCAAAACTTGTAGTATTGTTTTTAGCAATGTTTCAAAATATTTTTTGATTTTTAAAATTTATTTTTAACATCATTTTATTAAAATTTAAAAAAATATATACAAAATTAATCTGAAATAAAAAAATTTAAAATTTTTTAGATTTATTTTAAAATATTTTTGAAATGAAAAGAAAGGAAGATCTTTCACTTACCTGCCGAGTAATGAAAGTCAGAATAAAGTACCTATACTTGTGTGTTTCCGCGCGTGCGTGTATTCCGTGTCCGCAACCAAAACGTGAGTTTTGACCACGACCACAGCCACAGCCAGAGCCAGCCAACATTGATTGATTGTTCTGTTCAAAGCACAACCAATAACTAACTTTATACAAGTCCAACATGTGATTGAACAAGGTGGTTTTCAAAGCCGCACACAAAAATGGGCAATAACCTGCTCTTCTCTTCCTCTCTCTGCCCCTGCTTCTTCTTCTTCTTCTTCACCATTTTATCCATTCATCCAGTTTCAGCCGCTTCTTCATGTCCCGTAGATCTCAGCTACGTCCAAACTGTGCCGTGGGACACATCGCTGTGCCGTCAACCTGATGGATTAGAACATTGCTGCCAGACTCTTCTAAGTGTCTTGGGCATGGGAATTGCCCAACACTTAAGAGAGACCTCCATGTTTCAATTTCCTAATTCAAATGCTTCATCTGCTTGCTTATCTGATTTTCAAGCCAAACTTGCCACCTTGTCGATAGACCCATCATTAGTCCCTTCTTGCTTCAAGGACTCGAGTCAATTTGTTAGTAGCACTTCTAGTTGTGTTGGAATCGTTACTACACAGGATTGGATTGAGAAGGTTGGTCCAATGACCCCATTAAACACGGCTTGCAGAGGCGATTTTTCAGAACTAACGAGGTGCAGCTCATGTCTTGATGCAGGGCAGAAGATAAATTCTCAGTTAACGAGTCTAGACCCAAATGTCACCGCCACCTCCAAGTGCTTCTACTATACTTGTTTATATGCTGCTGGGATTGTGAGCGAGCTTGGTCCCCTGGATGCCACAACAGCTGCCTGCACCCTAGCCTTGCCATTGGCTAACTCAGGTACTAAAAAGCCAGCCAAGAGCAAAAATAAGTTACTCAAGCTCGTATTTGGGCTATTGGGCTCTTTGATTGGTGTCTTGCTTGCTTTTGGACTAATCACCATGTATAGAAAATGGGACAGGAAGAGGAAGGTCAGTGCTTCACATGAAAGATTTGTCAGCAGTTTCAAGGCCAGCATGCTGCCTAACTCTGGTGCAAAATGGTTTCATTTATCAGAACTTGAACGAGCCACACAAGGGTTCTCTCAAAGGAATTTCATAGGCCAAGGAGCTTATGGCGTTGTGTACAAAGGAACTCTAGCAGATGGCACCTTGGTTGCAGTGAAACAAATGCATGATTTGGATTCACAGGGTGATGAAGACTTCTCCAATGAGGTTGAGATCATAAGCAAAATAAGGCACAGGAATCTTCTCTCTCTGCGAGGATGCTGTGTTACAAGTGATAACTTGAAAGGTAAAAGGAGATACCTTGTTTATGATTTCATGTCTAATGGTAGCCTCGGCGACCATTTATCCAATGACCATAGCAGGAAGCAATTAACTTGGCCTCAGCGTAAGAATATCATTCTGGACGTGGCCAAAGGACTTGCTTACTTGCACTATGGTATCAAACCTGCCATTTATCACCGTGACATTAAGGCGACTAACATACTCTTGGACTTGGAAATGAAAGCAAAAGTTGCAGATTTTGGGTTAGCTAAGCAAAGTTTAGATGGCCAGTCTCATCTCACCACAAGAGTAGCCGGCACACACGGTTACTTGGCACCTGAATATGCTCTATATGGGCAACTGACAGAGAAAAGTGATGTTTACAGTTTTGGAATTGTGATTCTTGAAATCATGAGTGGCAGGAAGGTGATTGATACATCAAACTCATCATTCCTTTTGATTACAGATTGGGCTTGGACACTAGCGAAATCAGGAAAGTCACAGGAAATTCTCGACGAGTCGATAAGGGATCAGGGACCCAAAGGGGTAATGGAGAGATTTGTTCTTGTTGGCATTCTCTGTGCTCACGTGATGGTAGCTTTCAGACCAACCATTGCCGATGCTCTAAAAATGCTAGAGGGCGACATTGACATCCCCAGGTTACCAGAAAGGCCATTGCCGCTCGGTCACGAGTCATTCAGACCTTCATGGAAGGAAAGTTCGTATACAACGGAGATATCAAGAACCAGCAGCTCAAGCAGGAGAGTAATGTAGATTTTCCTACATTGATTAGGTCAGCAAGGACATTGTTTTTTAATCCCCGCCAACCTTGGAATTTTCAACTCAGGCCCGTCAAATGTGGCTGCTCTTTTGCATCTTGGAATACCTTATCATTCTACTTACTTTTACATCACTACCAATGTAATTAAAACATTTCTTTTTTCTATATCAAAACAGAATGTGGTTTCATTTATTGATCCCTTTCCTTTTTCCCTTATGGGGGAAAATAAGTACTGGGGAAATGCTGCTTTTTTCCAACCTCATGCGTGCGTTCTACATTACTTGTTGCAATATACCTTCGCTCTATCAAGGAAAAATTAACATCTCATATTATGTTCCTGATAGCTGTCATGGCCGAGGGTTGAGCGTGATTTCTGCCACTCCAAACAGCAGAATAGGAGCTTTCCTCGCAAAACTTCCAGCAGCAGCATGTTCCCTGACTGAAGATCAGAGTATAACTTTTTGATTCACCTGCTTCATTTCACCAGTTTCCTTCTTTGGCTCTGCGAAGTCATGCCACATTTAGAGAACTACTAGAGACTATCGATTAAAATTTCAGCAGCTCAGAGTGCTGACTGATAACATCATGTTAGGCCCAAATGAATAAAAATCATATAGGTTCTGATCCCATAGTCATATCACCAGAAACAAAACCATACAATCTGTCATTAACAAACGATATCATAAATCTTAAATAACTTGCACTTGCGTCTGCACATGACAAAAAAAACAGGTTGTAACAAAACATTGTTGGTCATGGATGCATGGAAAATAATTTAACATTAGTTCCAACATTCAAGCAAACCAAGAGGCATGCTTTCTACCAAAGCCTTAAAAAAATCTCAAGGCATTCCATAAGTGCCGGACAACAGCGACCCATCTCAATGTTTTTATACTTAAGTTAAGCATGTCCCAAATTGAGAGCATTTTGAAATTGTTTAGATAAATAGTCTGCTTCCAAAAAATTGCATGAAATTAACCAATAGCAAAGAACTTTAACAAAGTTCTAAAGTAGAGCTGCCCGATAGATAGGGATGCAGTACATGCATGTGAAATTCAACGCAGAGATTGTCCAATAGGCAAATTCCCTTCTATCTTAAGGCACTTGGGTTTAAACATTAAATTCATCTCAACTGCCCAAGTCATGGAGAACAAAGATTGTCAATCTATCTAATGGCTTTCTACTGTTTCTATTTTTGAACAGAAGTTACAATCCTCTTCTCTCTCTCAATTTTTTGTGACTGAGCCCTCCGCAGGCACTTGTTCTCATTCTCTCTTTACAGGCGTTGATGCTGTTCCATAGTCCAGTTCCGCTAAAGAAAGTTCAGTTGTAATCAGAAAATTTTAGGGGGCAAAAAAAAAATAAAGAAGCAAAACCAGGACATTAATAATATGCAGAACTGCAGCATTGCAACACAAAAAAAAAATGAAAAATGAAAAATGAAAAGAATGAAAAGAAAAGAAAAAAGAAAGTAAGGAAGGAAGGAAAAGAGTAAAACCCATGTGCGAAAACTGGCCTATGCACTTGATACCAAGCACTATACAGGCATTGCAACTCTGAATCTCATTGTTGATGGATAAACATAACAAACAGATTTAAGCTCATCCGAAATGGTTCACCACTCCCATAAAGGGTCATTGACGAGGACATTTATTTTCTCCTGAAGAAATTTTAGTACATCTTCTCTTCCTTCTTTTATAAGCAATTGTCTTAACCTCCCAAATGTCACACCTGAAGGCCGAATTCCCTTTTCTATCATCTCTTCCAATAAGACACAAGCCTGAGTGACATCACCCTTCTCGCAGAGTCCATTTATAAGAACTTGAAAAGTGTGCATGCTTGGCATAAACCGCTTCAACTTCATGTACTTCCACACTTTAAGTGCCTTTTTTAGCTCATCCCTCTCACAAAACATTTTTATCATCATAGTATATGTATCTGCATCTGGCTCGCATACCTTGATCATCCTGAGAAATACCCTATAAGCCTCATCAGTCTCTCCACGGCCAATCAAACTGCTCAGAATGATATTGAAGGTCCTTGAATTGGGCATCACACCCTTGCAATCCATTTCATTTAAGACTCTGTAGACGTTTTTAAGCCTGTTTGCTTTACAAAAAGCACCAATCAAAGCATTATAAACTGCAACATCAGCCTCGATTCCATTATTTTCCATCTCTAGGAAGGTGCTGACAGCATCCTCAATCCGATTCTCTATTCCGTATGTATGAACCAGAACACTATAAATGAAAGGAGTTGGCTTGCAAACTGTAGAGTCCATTTCATTGACAATTCCAAGGGCTTCATCAACCCTCCCCGCCTTGCAAAGCACATCTACCATGATACCATAAGTCACGATATCAGGTCTACAACCATTGCTGACCATTTCTCTAAAAATCTCCCTTGCTTTAGGCAGATTTGGATCCTTTCCCCATCCTTCAAGCAATATACTATAAGTTTTTGAGTCCGGAACAAACTGGTCCTTCATACTGTCAAAGATCTCTTGAGCCTTCCTCACATTCTTAGACTTACATAAAGCACTAAGCAACCCATTAAACGCTGCTAAATTTGGAGGCACATCATACTTATCCATGATATTAAACGTGTAAACAGCCTCCTCCACCTTCTGAGCTCTAGCATACTTTCTCATAATAATACAAAAGGTCTCAACATTTACCATTCTCTTACTCTTCATAGCCTTCACAACATCCCACATTAGCTGATACTGCCTTATCTTAGCTAGAGAATCAATCACAATATGGAAAGCCTTAACACTATGGTTATAATGCCGTTGTTTCTCGGCCCATTCGAAGAATCGATAAGCCACCATCCCAGCATTTTCAAACTTCTTAAGGACATCCTCCACTATCTGTTCTGAAACCCTAACCCCACTTTGATCAAGGGCAGTATCAAGTGTGACTACCGAAGAAGACATCATAATTTTACATATTGTTTTCGTTGTATCACTTGTTTCACTTGACATGTATCTTCTCTTTAGCATTTTATTAAATCCCGAATATAATTTATTCGAGTTATTATAAATTCTGCTCATCTCTGTTAAACCCAAAATCTACCTGAAGCAAACACCCACAAAACCGTAATTAATTTTTTTTTCTTTATCTGATACATCTGTCATTCAATGGAGTGTAAACATATGTTTTCAAGGGTAAGAAAAAAATTTTAAACAAGCAATTAAGAGAGGAAACTATAAGTAACGTAAGTAATAATGAATTTAGAAAACGATAAGATTTACCGTGCTTGGAGACCGCTAAAGCTCTGTGACTACTGCTAAGCTAGCTGTTGTTTCATTTCCGCCACTGAATCACTCTCAACGGTAGAGGAGATGAACGATTCTGGTACTGCTATATACTTTACTTACATTGAAGGGCATTTCGTGCTCTGTTTATCAACTTAAACGAGGCCCATCGGAAAAATTCACCCGAGCCTTGATTTTATTTGGGCTCCCCTGATAAGAAAATAAAAATAAAAATAAAGAGAGAGAGAGAGAATTCAATTTGGGCTTTTATCTTTTGATTGAGTTCGCGCAAGACATCCTCGAACCAAAAATTATTATTTTTATCCAATTTAAAACCCTATAAATATAAATATATATTTATGATCCGAGAATATAAAAATTATAAAATCCCTCTATATTTTTAATTACTATGAAATCTGTATAAAAGTATAAAAGTACCCCATGAATACAAAAAAATTTCTTTTATCTTTTCTAAGGTCAGATATATATTTTAATTATATATGAAAATGGAAAGAACAAAAACAAAAAACCTTATCTAGCACCCCAATATTTTTTTATCCTAGAGATAAAAAAATATTTTTATTATTTAAAAATTTATGAAAAATAAAAAAATATTAGGTCAATAGCACTAAATTTTATTAATTTTAAAAATAATCTTTTTTACTATATATAAAAAAACAAAAAAAAAACTTAAATACTCCTAAACAATCTTTTAATAACTGATAAGGAAGCGGAAAAACCAAAATAAAAAAGACTTAAATACTCCAAAACTCAAATCCAATCCTATTAGATTTTGGGTATTCATGTTCTTGCTAGTATGAGAAGAAGAATAAGAGAAACTAACCCTTTTATTTTCATGAATCTAGAATTTTCATTGGAGATAAAGAGGAAAATGGGAAATGGGCTAAAACCCTTCTATTTCCATGTTGTTTTTATTGGTTGCTACTGAAAAGTGTACGAATGTAAGGCCGCCATTGAATTTTGAGACAAGTTCATGTCGGGTTTCAGGACAATGTTCATTCCCCACTTGGAATCCAATCTTTTCCCTTCATGTTTTACATTAATTCAACTTAAATTCGAACTATTCATCAAATTTATTATCTAATAAAGTTGGTCGATTTCATCGGGTGTTAGTAAAATTATCATCCTTAGACGTCATCGTATTAGCAAAATCAGAGCATCAGTAATAGTTTTTTCTTTTCCTGCTTTCCCTCTTCTGCCACAATGGCCATCACTCCTCCCCAACCACCATTCAAAACCTCAATAACAGTTATAAAACACTCATCACCGTCAATATAGCAGCCTAAACTCCTTTTAAACTCATATCCAACAACTACCTCTCCTGGAGATTACAGTTTCACACCCTATTCATTGGGAATGACCTTCTACGTTATGTTGGTGGATCAAAACCATGTCTCACTGCCACCATCACTCAAAATACCACCACCAGCCATAATCCAGCATGTACTCTCTGAATTAGACAAGATCAGCTCATACTCAATGCCCTCATTGGCTCCCTCTCCCCAACTATTATTCCTTTCATTGCTGAATACACAACATCTTGTGAAGCATGGAATATCTTGGCCAACACATACGCCAAGCCATCTCGCGGACGCGTCAAGCAAGTTAAAACCCAACTGAAGCAACTTACCAGAGGTTCTGAAAGTGTCTCTGAATTTATGTAGAACATCAAAGCCTGATCTAATGAACTAAACCTTATTGGAGTCCCACTTGATATAGAGGATCTTATAGAAAAAGTTCTTGACAGCCTTGGAGATGGCTACAAGGAACTTGTTCGAGTAGTTCAAGCCCGAGATTCACCAATTACCTTTGAAGAACTTCATGAAAAATTGCTCAACTTTGAAGCATCCTTAAAATTATCAAAGCCAGAATCATCTCCCTTCCCAGTCACTATGAATCTAACCAGTCGCAACACATAAAGCTGGCACTCTCACTCAAGCTTTAAAAACAACTCCTAGCATCCCTTCAACCACAATGTCAGTCGGTATTCAACACCACCAACTAGCAGACCACCTTTTTCTCTTGGCAATCGTCCTTCTCGTCCATAACTGAGATACTGCTAAATCTGTAGAATTCAAGGCTGTACTGCCAAAAGGTGTCCCTTATTTCAGCTAGTTCTTATTTACTCGACCAACACCAACTCCACTCCTCATCCAAATCATCTTATTTCACCCTGGCAACCACAACCACACTATGAAACGAATTCATCTCTCTCTTTAACATGGATTGTGGATATTAGAGCATCTCATCATGTTACCTATGATCTCACCAACCTCTCCCTACACACTCCCTATAATGGCTTGGATGACATCATGATTGTAGATGGCTCGAGCCTTCCTATCACCCATACTGGTTCCATCTCTTTTACAACATAATTTTCAGTTAAATAATGTTTTTTGTGTTCCTGCAATGAAAAAGAATCTAATTTCCGTTAAATAGTTTTGTGTTACAAACAATGTCTCGATTGAATGCTCACCACATTTTTTTCTTATGCAGGACCTTCGCACGAGAGCTGCACTCCCAAAGCTTTACATAAACATCTTTAAGTTAAGCCTCTCTCATGATAAAACGAAAAAAGAAGGAAGGAAGGAAGGAAGCTATTAGTACGGTGATTATGTGATGGTGATCAATCACACGGCGCCCCTTGAAAATAAGGCATGCCTGGTTATTAATTTGTGTTCCAACTAGCCTAACAATTTTTGACAATTGGGAGAAAACGGCTACAGCTTAGCCTAGTGGAGGAGGATGGTCAAACCATCATGTCATGACATAAATAAAGAAAGAAAGAAAGAAAATGACGAAACTCTTTGTGCAACCCATGGAAACCGCACGTTGGCAATCCACACAGTCCACTTAACTTTTAGCCATGACGTGCTGCTGGTGGCCATATGTTCAATGACTTGTCATCGAAAGTCTCTGTGGCCTTTTCTTCCGGCCGTCATGCATGCTCGCTGGGGCTGGGGCTGGCGCTGGCATTTGCTTGACAGAGAAGTTTATTCTTTTCTTAATGGATTATTATTTATATAAAAAAGTCCCTTAGAATCTCGATATTTTTTTAAAGGCAAGAAGACGTTGATCATAAACTCTTCATAAATCATATCTTGCCTGCCCCGTCAATGGCAATTTAAAATAATATATATATATATATATATATTATTCTCTCAGCTACCAATGAGTATTTGGAAATCATAAAATATTACCAAACGATACATCTTCAAAAATAAATTAATTAATTATTTAATTGATAAATTTAAATTATTTAATTAGAATTAAAATTTATTTTTAGATCAATATATTGGAAACATAATAAGTTAACACATTAATAATCATTATTAAGAAATTAAACTAAAATAATTTAATTAAATATAATTTGATTAAAATATATTGTAGGAATTAAGGACTAAAATATAATTACTATATGAATTATATTTCTAGGCCTAGAAAAATTAAATAAGCATTTAATTGAGTTAATTTGTAAAATTATCCTGAATTAATATGTGAGTATGATTCAGAAAGCAAATTGATATTTGTCAATTTATAAAAATTGTTAGATTTCTCTATAAATAGTAAATTATACCTCTTATTTTTATAAGTTGTTGTCTGTTAGACAAAAATATATATAAATACAAAATTAAAACTAACATTCTAAACATAACAATTTCTCTTTCATAAATAGGAATTTAGGAGATTTCTTATATATAATTTGTGCAAATTGTTATTGGAGGCCATATAAATTAATTAATTATTTAATTAATAAAATTTAAATTATTTAATTAGTATTAAAATTTATTTTTAGATCAATATATTAGAAACATAATGAGTTAACACATTAATAATCATTATTAAAAAATTAAACTAAAATAATTTAATTAAATATAACTTGATTAAAATATATTTTAGGAATTAAGGACTAAAATATAATTACTATATGAATTATATTTCTAGGCCTAGAAAAATTAAATAAACATTTAATTGAGTTCATTTCTAAAATTATCCTGAATTAATATGTGAGTATGATTTAGGAAGCAAATTGATATTTGTCAATTTATAAGATTTTTCATATTTCTCTATAAATAGTAAGTTATACCTCTTATTTTTATAAGTTGTTGTCTGTTAGACAAAAATATATATAAATAAAAAATTAAAACTAACATTCTAGACATAACAATTTCTCTCTCATAAATAGGAATTTAGGAGATTTTTTATATATAATTTGTGCAAATTGTTATTGAAGGCTAGACAATTAAACGAGATGTGGTTTAAGACAACTCAACTTTGAAAGAATTATTTAAAGTTGAAAAAGATCATATCTTCAAGTAATAAATTTCTAAACAACTCTAAATCTATCAAATTTTATATTTTGTAATTTTTGTATTAGAGTTTTGATGGCATGAGTTAAATATTCCTTTTTCTTTACCGCTATAAGATGTGAAATTAATTAACTCACTTTTGTGATTTCTTTTTATATGCCTAAATAAAATATGTTAATAGAATGTAAAACATCATGTTGTTCATATGAAAATTAAAATTTTCATTTCTAACCCTAAAAAAAAAGAGTATTTACTTATAATTATTTAGCTTAAGTTCATCATTATTTACTCAAGATTGTTATAACTCATTTACTGTTGATGATGCATACAGAGTGGATAAATAAATTTATCCTATAGATTTTGTGAGCAATAAAAACTTTATTTGAGATTTTAATTGCAATATTATGAGTTTAATACACCAAAACATCATAAATTTCATAAATTAACTACTATTTTTTAGTTGTGTAGAGCAATGACAACTTCTAAAAGATTAATTAACTACTATTTTTTAGTTGTGTAGAGGAATGACAACTTCTAAAAGATAAAAAAAAAAAAAATCTATCATTTAATTGATAGAATTTAACTAATCTTAAATCACTATAAAACAAGCTTTTTCTTAAAAGAAATTTGTGAAAACGAGGCTCATTAGCAAAATAAATGATGATTTTCTTGCTAATAATTTAGTTGTTTGTGTAGAAATTTTTTTTATAAAAGATTATTGAGAATGACTTAATTTAGAGTTTTTTTTATGTTTATATTAAATATCTTTAATTTTTAGTATTTATTGTCATATAATAGAATACTACATATAAAAAAATCAAGATGTTTATTTTGTTATAATTATTAAGCTCATTGGAATGGAATACGGTTTCATTTTTTTACTAGTATTTATACAATTGTTTTAGTGTATTTTGTTATAAGAAAAATGTGAAGATGATAAGTATTTTATTTATAAAAAAGTTATGGGTATTTAAAAAAAATAAAAATAGCAAATATATAATGTTTTGAATTTTTCATTAATCATCAGGTTCATAAGATTAACCATTGAGTTTAAAATGTTAAGCCAATTTTATACGATTTGTATGAAAAACATAATTTATAAAAATTTAATAATCACAGTGTTTCTAACCTTTTAAAAAATATTTTTTTAATAATTTTATTTTATTATTTAAATTTAAAAACTGATTAAAATATAAAATCACATTTTGTTATTCTTCACAATAATTCTCTTTTATTTTACGCCGGTAAACCTTTCAATTATAAGAACAGTATTTCATTGTGCATTGTTTAATCGAGTTCACTGTGAAATGCTGAGCTATTTTTTTTTTTACTTTTGCTTTGTTTTTTTAAGTATTTGTTAATGAATATTTTTTTAATTTTTTTTGTTAATATTAATTTTTTTATTTAGTTATCAAACTTTCATGACACAAATTCTAAATTTGACAGGTTAACCTATATTTTTTTATTTTTTAAAAAATTTAGTTTATTAATATTAAATTTTTTTCTATTTAGTTATCAAATTTTCATAACATAGAATTCTATTTAGTTATCAAACTTTCATAATATAGAACTCAGGTTTGACAAGTTAACCTAGTTAATTTAGATTTTTTTTATTTTTCTTCATTAGTTTTTTTCTTCTTGAAGGTTTTTTTTCTTCTTAATTAATTTTTGTTTTGTTTAATTTAGTTCATTAATATTAATTTTTTTCTATTTAGTTATCATATTTTCATGATACGAATCTCAAATTTAATGGGTTAACCTAATTTGATCGGTTAACCCAGTTGATTCAGATCTTTTTTTCTTTTTTTATTAGT
>NW_011509288.1:0-533 GCF_000495115.2 Populus euphratica | reverse complement strand
TAAGAAAGGAGAATATAAATAGTAAACAGAAAGAAAAAATAAAATTTTGATGGCCTTGATCTCTCTCCATTGGTTATGGTAGGCAATATCATTAGTATACGGAGGAAGAAAAGGATGTGTTGCATCTTATAGGACCATTCACGCGTCATTCATCCTCATCGATGCATGTAATGATGTGTCATAAAATTGATTTCTACCGTGCACCACATCTACTCCACCACTTCCAACTAATTCTAGTTTTTTCTCATACTATTAAAGGTTTAGATTTTAAGCAATAAAGTTATAACATCCCTAAATTTTTAAAACATAAATCAAAATATTTATTATTATAAATATATAAAAAAAAATAAGGGATTTTTTTCTCTACCAAAAATTCGGTAAAGTTTCTCCTAAAAATATTAGTACCAAGTTATTGGCATCACAACAATCATGCTTTGTAATTATCACACTAACAGGGACAACTATCTTGAACTTAATACACTTCACTAGTCAAGATTTGAATACCTTCAATCCATTCAAATAATTCATCAATT
>NW_011509287.1:0-533 GCF_000495115.2 Populus euphratica | reverse complement strand
AAACAACCTCCTTTGCTAAAGGAAAACTAAGAGAAGCATGTTGAAGTGTTGGCTCTTATGGTAAGTGAATTTTATTTAATTTTTATATTATCTTCAAGGGTTTGAGTAAAAAAAAGATTGCAAGAAATAATTATTTATTTATATGTATTAGTTTGGATATAGATAATCTGTTTAAGTAAATATAATATGGATGCATAATATGTTAAAGAAAGGATTATTGAAGTGGATTTCTTATATACCTAATTTTTAATTTTAATTTAAATATATAGTAGAAAAATCGTGTTTATATTTACATTGGTTTGGATATGGATTGGTTGTTTATATAAATAAACTCCATCTATATGTACATGAAAAAGAATTACAGCAAAGCAGGCGTTAATCATACGGAACTTTAAACTACTCAGAGTATTTACTTGTTAGGTACGTATAAATCATTCTCTTGATGGTTTTGACTTAACGGGGAATGAAATAATAATGTATCATTACTTTTGTTATAATTATGTTCTCCAAATACCGCCGGTGGCCTAACGGAA
>NW_011509283.1:0-534 GCF_000495115.2 Populus euphratica | reverse complement strand
AAAAATCAATGAGTTACAATTAAATTTTCAATCAGATCACACTAGTTTTTTTTTTTTGTTTTTTTTTTAACTTAACCAGATTTCAACTATGAATTGGTTAGATTCCAGGCCAACCTGCTAGACCGAATTTTAAAATTATAAATCAAATTATTTTGCAAATTACAGGTACGAGATTGAAAAAAATAAATGGTGAATAGACAGTGTTCATGAATATACACGCAATGATAAGTGAGTAATGTTACACCATGACCACTGAAAATCTTTTTTTTTCCCTCTCCCTTTCCTGTGACTTCTCTCTCAGCCTTTGATGACCGGAACATCAAACAAATTATATGATTGAGTTGTAAATCCTGCAAACAACAAGGATTGAAGTGCATGCAAGTATAAAGGTGAATAGAGTTTACAAAGTTAAAAAATTATCTTAACCCAATAACTTAAATTATTATGTAAGGTCTTAATATATAATTTGTATTATTCTCTAATATGTATTTTCAAATAAAAATTTTTTGAACTTAAAACTTACACATGTTCAAA
>NW_011509284.1:0-534 GCF_000495115.2 Populus euphratica | reverse complement strand
AAAATTAGCATTGTCTTTAAGAACATTTGGTAGAAAAATTAATGAACATAGGCATAAATACCTAATTGAGAAATGTTTCTGTTCGGGGTGAAATTGAAAGTTCATGGTATCTTAAAGGCTAATTTGAGTTCCTGTTTTTGAACTTAACCACTAAACAGTTTGTTCTTCACCCAAATGACGTCTTCTCCTTATCTTTGGAGATTGTGACTAATAGCAAGTTTTCGTTAATTTCTTTTTTCCTTCTTGAAGGTTTATGGAGCCTTTAAAATCTGGTAGATATCCAGTTGAAATGGCCAACTACGTTCAAGAACGACTGCCTCAATTTTCTGAAGAACAATCTTTAATGCTTAAAGGGTCTTTTGATTTTATTGGAATAGATTACTATACTTCGACTTATGCAAGTGATATTCCTTGCAATACTGAAAATTTAAGCTATTCGACAGGCTATTGCGTTAACCTTACAAGCAAGTAATAAGAAGTCAAGCCGAGAGTTTGTTTTTCCAATCTATTCCTTATATTTTTTTACCAGCCAAC
>NW_011509279.1:0-534 GCF_000495115.2 Populus euphratica | reverse complement strand
TAAAAAAAAATATATGTTAGAGAATCACTGTTACTCTACCGTAAACACCACTTAATTATTAGAAAAAGCTTTTTAATACAGTTCAAGCTTCATTTCGAAAGACTTTATAACAATACCAGAAGAGATCACACGCATCATCAAAATAATAATGTAAAAGATAAATTAAATAAAATATTATAAAAATAATATTTTATATTTATATTCAATCAACTAATTTAATATAATTGAAAGATAATATTTATTAGAAAAGGTAAATTTAACAAAATCATAATAAATAAAAAAACTCAAATTATCATTAAAATTAGTGAAAAATTCTACAGAAAATAGATTAAAAAAATAAAGAAATTCAATCACCAATAAAAAAAGTATTAAGGGATAAAACTAAAAAAAAAACTTCAAAACATAGAAAAAATAAGCAAACCAGGGTGAATTTCCTATAAACTCGATTAATTTATCAAAAATACAATTTATAAAATTTTGAATTTGGATTTAATCAAGAAACTCAATTTCTAAATCAAATTGATAAAAACAAAT
>NW_011509281.1:0-534 GCF_000495115.2 Populus euphratica | reverse complement strand
AATATTTAAAAAATTAGTTACAGAATAAGTAAAAACAAATCCTACAAAATGGTCATAATAACTTTCCTTTAAACATATGATATGTTTAATATCAAATATAAAATAATATTTTGTATATTTGTTCTATGATATAATTAAATATGGAAAAAATAACTTATCTTCTCAATTTTTTTCTTAGGAAATAAATGAAACATGAGTACAACTTGTGGTAGATAATTGCTTGCATATACTCTTGAAAGTATCCATGCACCCTTCAAAAAAGAAAATCAAGGCATATTTTCTTGCTGGTTCCTCTTGATGAATTTTTCCAATAAGCAAACAGAAATTAATTTAATTGTTTAGCCTTCTAAGAAACCAAACAAGCGATCAAAACTTCTAAAATAAATCAAAATCAAAACTTTTAAAAAAAGTAAAAGACAACTCATCATGACAAAGACCAGCCAAAACCGAGTCCCTACTAGACCCCACCACCACCTCATCCCCATATAACCCACCAAACTTTCCCATTAGCCCCCCCGTCTAAAAAAATTCCAA
>NW_011509277.1:0-534 GCF_000495115.2 Populus euphratica | reverse complement strand
GTTCCTTATCATTGGTGCACTTATTGCTTAACATTAAGCTAAATGGATTGCAACATTTCTTACTAAGAACTTGGACTCCATTTTTATAAGGAGGGTTGCTCATAAAAAAGTCATATCTTAGCTGCCATGTTGCTTTCAAGCTAATAGTTGCATAAAAATGATTTAAATGTTCATTATTTCACCTAAATGCCTCTGAAATTGTTAATTTTTCATTTCCTCAAGATTTGACTGCTAAAAACCCAACGGAAAAAGGCCCAAAACCATTTAATATAGTAACTATATCTTATCCATGGTCTTCAATAATGCATGTAAAGAGGCATACAACAACAACTTAAGAACATGTTGTGATTTTTGACTATGGACTGTTATTCAACCCCGTTGCAGGATATAGTAACAGATAATAGTGGAATTATGTGCCTTTAAGCATATATTTCTTGCACTTAGTTTCTCAAAATGTTACTTAATTTCAAGGTTTTAATTATTTGAACTTTTGAATCAATCTTTATATCCAGAAATGTAAAGTTTCAGCTATTT
>NW_011509278.1:0-534 GCF_000495115.2 Populus euphratica | reverse complement strand
CATGCACGCGTGAATACACTCCACGCCTGCCTCCTGCTGGTTCGGGCCCAGCCCAAAATAAAAATAATAAAATAAAATAAAATAAAAGGATGTGTTTGTTTATAAATAGAAAAATAAATACGAATTTATTGTTTTTATTCATTAATGCCGAAGTCAGAATAAAAATACCAATTTATTTCATTGTATTTTATTTAATTACATAAAAATAAAAAAAATACATGCAAAAATAAAATAAAATAAAGTAAATTTATAATTTTATTCGATGATGTCTGTCATAACCCAATTTTGGCCTTTTTGCTTTTAATTTAATTTTTACAGGGTTTAAAATGAAAAATTAAAAGATCAGAGATTTATTTCGATGAAAAGTGTGATTTGTCAACTTCTGCAAAAATTAAGGATTACAATGTCCCTTTGTCATTATAGCCTTATCCTCAAAATAATCCTTATCTTCTTCAAGATAATCCTTACCTTTTTCAAGATAATCCTTATCTACTTCAAGATAATCCTTACCTTATTCAAGATAATCCTCAAGAT
>NW_011509280.1:0-534 GCF_000495115.2 Populus euphratica | reverse complement strand
CTGCTCTCTCTCTTTTTCCCTCAAACTAGCTTTCCCTGGAATAGATGCATGCTTACGTAAACCTGCAAAAGAAAATTGGAATGGGTGCTGGCAAATCCTTGAAATATAATTATTTTGATCTTCCAAGCATGAATATGGGCTCATACCTTATGTTTATTGGGCTAGGCTTGTAAGTTAAAATTTTAAAAGAAATCTGGCTATTCTTTGTTGAGTCCATTGGCCTGTGGGTTTCTTTGAATTCTACTTTTGGGCTAGTACATCAAAGTGGGTCGTTATCATCTTTTCTTGGTTTGGGTTTCTAGTTTTAAGTCCAAATGTTATTGTGGGCTGATTAGTTTTAGGTCCAAAAATAACACTATGTGGACTTGCATGGGTCAATGGGCTGATTTGTTTCATTTAATTTAGAGTGGATCTAGATTAAATAGGTTAATTCATATGAATTTATTTTTTATTCTAGACATCGGTTTGTAAATAAATCTTTTTTTTTCTTATCTTTGTTTTTATAAGTCTCTTACCGATTTCAAAGTTCTCTTT
>NW_011509271.1:0-535 GCF_000495115.2 Populus euphratica | reverse complement strand
TTTTGGACTAAATTAAAAAATAATTAGATCAAATTTGTTGTTGAAGAACAAAATTACAAAAAAAATGTAAATCAAAGTGTAATATGAGCCACGATGACGGTTTCAAAATTCACACAAAAAATTTAATTTAATTTTTACTCTTTATAAATTATACATATTTAATCTCTTAATATTTTTTTCAATTTAATTTTAATAAGAAAGTTTATTTTTTTTATTTCTTAGTTTCTCGTTTGAGAAATGAGAGAGAAATGTGGCTTGATCTCAATGGTGAAGAAAGTAAAAAGATGTTATCATCACCAAAATTATTTATGTTAGTATCAAATAGTTTTATTTAGTAATGAGAGTTTCACTAAGATATTTTTTATGTCTTGAAATTGTCTAAAAAATCAAATCTGAGCTTGGAAATTTTTTTTATTTTGGATTGATTTTAGTTTTTATGTGTTTTTTTTTTAACTTCATTTATGAATTTGTTAAAGTTTTTAGTCTCATTTTTTGGTGTCTTGAGTAAAAAAAAAAAGGGTTGAAATGAGTTTTT
>NW_011500809.1:73830-86524 GCF_000495115.2 Populus euphratica | reverse complement strand
CTAAATCTGATATCTATAGCTCCAGATATGATCAAATTACTGAACGGTGTTCGAGTTTGGAATGCACCAGCAACACTTTGCTAAGTTTGGCCTTCTTTTTATCCTTTCAATTTCAATCCTTAAACTCATCAATCAATCCTTTTATTTATGTGATAGACCTGCATTTAGGATGAACATTTACCATGAATTAAAGGTATATTATATTTTTAGACTTGCTAATATAAAACATGCTTTTGTTAGGGAATTTAATGATACTTTAGGTGCAATATGATGACATAAATCCTTAATGAGAATGCACTTTTAAGTACTAATCAGGAGTCGGCTTGGTTGTTGCTAGTGTATTAATGTCTTCTGGCTGGAACCTGGCTAGGTTGTCTATATTTCTACAAGGTTAGCTTTCTATGTCTCTACATGGATGGGCATGCTTTGAATGGATGGCTAGTAATTTTCTCTTCATAGATGGCAGGAAGTTTCTTCTTTCCTGGTTTTTTGCATGGCTTCCTCTTGTACTCATCAGTTTGTCTTCTTTTGGCTTTAGCTTGTTGGCTCTTGGCTATGGTCTCTCCTATGAAGATCCTTTGTTTTGTTGTTATTGCTGACTCATCATCGTCAGCTTGCTGCTTGCTTCTTTGGGAGCTCTTCTTTTTAGCTTGAGCCCTCTGGGTTTTTCGTCATTGTTGATGTGTTTTTTCATCCTTTGTCCTGTTTTGCTTTGTGTTAAGTTTGGAACCTTATACTTTTTGGTTCTTCTCATAACCATTGTCTATTTTTCTATTTGTTATTATTTATCAGTAGTTTGTTGTTTTGGTCTTTTAGGGAGCTTGTTCCCTTTCTGATCATCCTTGTATCTGAACTTGCTGGTTTTCTCCAGCAATGTCTAATTTTTTTTATCTTTTTATACAATTATATTTTGATAAAAAAAAATGAATGACCAAACTTTAACAAACATATGATCACTACGGAAAAAGAATAATGGGATGAAAGCAATATTAGGGAATTTACAAATTTAGTAAAGCAACATGAACAAACCTGGGAACCAGCTACAAAAGAACTAGAAACCATAAACGTGGGTAATGATCAGATTAAAAGAGAGTTGAAAATAGGGACCTTAATCACTCTTGAGGAAAGAGCAGAGGTAATCACCCTATTACAAGAATATGCAGATCTTTTTGCTTGGTCTTACATGGATATGCCTAGTTTGGATAGAAATATTGTCGTACATAAAATACCATTGGAAGAAGGTTGTAAACCAATCAAATAGAAGTTGAGGAGAGCCCACCCGAATATTTGGATCAAAGTTAAAGCAGAACTTGAAAAACAGTGGAATGCAGGCTTTCTAGAAGTAGTTAAATATCCACAATGGGTATCCAACATTGTTGTCGTACTAAAGAATGCAGGCTTTCTGGATGACACTAGAGAAAGACTACATCGATACTGTCAAGAAATGTCACAAGTGTCAAGTGCATAGTGATAAGCTCAATGCGCCTCTGACTCCTTTGATTAATCTAGCATCTCCCTAGCCATTTACAATGTGGGGGATTGATGTGATTGGACCTGTTAACCCAAAAGCCAGCAATAGGTATAGATTCATACTCATAGCTATCAACTACTTCACGAAATGGGTAAAAGCCAGTTCATACGTCCATGTAACACAGAAAATGGTGAAGAGGTTTATAGAAAAAGATTTGATTTGTCATTATAGTCCACTAGAGAAGATAGTGAACGATAATGCATAAAATTTCAGTGGCAAAATGATTATGGAGCTCTATATCAAATGGAAAATCAAGCATTCAAATTCCTCACCATACAAGCCCAAGATGAATGGTGCTGTGGAAGTAGCCAACAAAAACATCAAGAAAATTATTTAGAAAATGGTAATCACTTACAAGTATTGGCATGAGAAGTTACCATACGCTCTCCATGCATATTGCACTGTAATGAGGACCTCGATAGGAACTACTCTGTATTCTCTAGTATATGGAATGGAGGTGGTGATGCCTTTAGAAGTAGAAATCTCTTTTTTATTATTTTCTCCTACACCCACATTTACATATGACAAATTATCAAAATTTCAAATAAAACCAACATTACATTAAACAAACCCAAAAGTTACAAAAATAGCCCCAAACAATCTGGGATTTGCTAGAGATGAAAAGGTAAGACATAGACCTACAACTTTTATATGGAGCCTGACACGACTAAAAGGTTGATGTCTTCTCCCAAGTGCAGGAGTGTCGAAGTAATAAATAACCCGGCAAGACCGGGGTCGAACCACAGGGAGGTTATTTGTACAAATTATAAATAACAATAATACAACAACAATAACAATAACAATAACAACAATAACAATAATAACAATAATAATAATAATAATAATAATAATAATACTAATAATAATAATAATAATAATAATAATAATAGTAGTAGTAGTAGTAGTAGTAGTAATAATAATAATAATAAAGAAAGAGAAGAAGAAGAAGATGATGAGAACTTGGAGATGGAAAATTAATGTAAGGACTAAACAATAATAATAACAAATGTCAAGGTTAGAGGTTCCACTAATGGTATGTCAAACAAGTATAATATAAACTCTTATTATTGAATTGGAAACCACACACAAAGGAGGTTCCAATCAGATTATATATTGTTAACATGATTACATTAGTCATCTTATTCAATTAATGCTAATACTTGTAAATCTCGTCAAGCATTCATGATTATAACTTATGTTAACAACAAATCAAGTTCCTTTCATAGCTCAGGTGTCGGTTATACCATACATTATGGGCTATGAAAGTGCCGAGCATTTGTTGTACCAAGTGTTATACAACATAAATCAAGATTAGTCATTTAACAAGCAAAGTATTAAAGAGTGAACAAGATAACAAATATAAAACATGTTAGTACCAAACATTAAAGTCCATATTAAGTTTACATTATACTTATTCTTACATCATTAGTGTAACCTTTTCACCTTGACATAATTAACTTAGCTAGACATAATGAAAGAAAGCAAAATAAATAAACAAAATAAGAACATAAAAGTTAACTAAGTAAAGGAAAGGAAATGAAAGGCATAAACTTAATATTAATGAAAGCAAAGCATAAACATTACAAAAAATACAAAGAGAGAAAGGAAGAGCATGATCTTGATCTGGAAACCAAGATGCCTAAATCCATGGAAGAGAGAAAGGAAGAGCATGATCTTGATCTGGAAACCAAGATGCCTAAATGCATGGCAAATGCCTCCTTTTATAGGCCAAAATTAGGAACTATTGATTTGATGACTAATTGATAAGTGGGTGGCCAACTTTTGACTTGGTGACAATCCTTATCTTCTCTTGTCTACCCAAAACGTCATTGATAATGTCAAAATTGGAGCCAGTTGTAAACATGAAAGTTGTAGGCAATTGTCTCAGCTTTCTTGTGTAAAACATTCAGCTCATTTGGACTTCTAGAACTCCAGATATGGCCAAAATACCAAACAGTGCTCGGGCTGGAAGACAGATTCGGGCTTCTTTGTTGTTGCTACAATTTGGACTTGATAATGGCCTTTTTAGATCTTGGGCTCCATATGAAAGTTGTAGGCCTATGTCTTACCTTTCCATCCATATAAATTGGACCTAAATCTGAGATCTGTAGCTCCATATATGACCCAATTACCGAACAGTGTTCCGGTTTGGATTGCACCGACATCTCTTTTCTAAGTTTGGCCATCTCTTTATCCTTGCAATTTAAGTTCTTCAAGTCATCAATCAATCCTTTCATTTATGTGATAGGCCTGCATTAAAAATAGACATTTACCACAAATTAAAGGTATCTTATATTATTAGATATATTATTATAAAACATGCTTTGGTTAAGGAGTTATTGATACTTCAAGTGCAAAATGATGATATAAAACCATGATAAAAATGCACTTTTAAGTACTAATCAGAGCCCAAGATTTAAAAATGTCATTTTCAAGTCCAAATTGTAGTAACAACAAAGAAGTTCTAATATGTCCTCTAGCCCAAACATTGTTATGTTTTTGGCCCATATCAGGAGTTTTAAAAATCCAAATGACCTCAATTTTTTACCCTAGAAAGTTAAGACAATTTCCTACAACTTTTATGTTCACGTGGTTCCAATTTTGACGTTATCAATGATGTTTTGGGTAGACAAGAGAAGATAAGGTTATCACCAAGTCAAGAGTTGGTCACCCACTCATCTATTAGTCATCAAATCAATAGTTCCTAATTTTAGCCTCTAAAAGGAGGTATTTGCCATGCATTTAGGCATCTTGGTCTCCAGATCAAGATCATGCTCTTACTTTCTCTCTTTGTATTTTTTTGTAATGTTTATGTTTTGCTTTCATTAATATTAAGTTTATGCCTTTCATTTCCTTTCCTTTACTTAGTTAACTTTTACCTTATTTATGTTCTTATTTTGTTTATTTTTCTTTCTTTCATTTATTATGTTTAGTTAAGTTTATTATGTCAAGGTGAAAAGATTATACTAATGGTGTAAAAATAAGTATAGTGTAAACTTAATATGGATTTTGATGTTTGATACTAACATGTTTTCTATTTGTTATCTTGTTCACTCTTTAATACTTTGCTTTTTAAATGACTAATCTAGATTTATGTTATATAACACTTGGTACAACAAATGCTTGGCACTTTCATAGCCCATACTATATGGTATCACTGACATCTGAGCTATGAAAGAAACTTGATTTGTTGTTAACATAAGTTAGAAGCATGAATGTCTGACAATATTTACAAGTATTAGCATTAATCGAATAAGATAACTAATGTAATCATGTTAATAATTTATAATCTGATTGGAATCTCCTTTGTATGTGGTTTCCAATTGCATAATAAGAGTTTATACTATACTTGTTTGACATACCATTAGTGGATCCTCTAACTTTGACATTTGTTATTACCATTGTTTAATCCTTATATTAATCTTCCATCTCAAAGTTCTCATCAACTTCTTCTTCTTCTTTATTATTATTACTACTACTACTACTACTGCTACTACTACTACTACTATTGTTGTTGTTTATAATTGTTGTTTATAATTTGTACAATTAACCTCCCTATGGTTTGACCCCGGTCTTGCCGGGTTATTTATTATTTTGGCACTCCTACACTTGGGAGAAGACATCAATCTTTTAGTCGTGTCAATATAAAAATTCAAGAATTCATAAAGCAAGAATCAAAGAGTTTTATGACAAGAAAATACTGAGAAAAACATTCAATGTTGTTCAAAAAGTGTTACTTTATAACTCTCGACTGCATTTATTTCCTGGAAAACTAAGATCAAGATGGAGCGATCCTTTTATTATGAAATATATGTATCTGTCGCACCCGACATCGCGGCGGCCTTAAAAATATAATGGAATGGAAAGAATGGATTTCTAGTATCCTATTCTTTGATGGGGGAATGGTCTTGTTTAAGGAGTTGCCACCTAGTATTATGATCACTAGGAACCCTAACTGGTCAACAGAGATTTTATGGTTCGGGACTGGTTATGTAAAAGGGAAGATATTATCACCCCTTAAATGTCCTGCCTGAGGCAGACTGCATTGCTAGTTTCGTCTTAAATTGCTATATGTTTATTAGTTTGTGCTATGATTGTTTATGTGTAATATTCCTGACTCTGGCGCTAGTGAATATTCAACTACGGATATTTCCAACTCTGGCGTTGGTAAATATTACGTAGGTATCAAAGTAAATAAATTTCAATCATTAATTGCTAATATTTTTTTTTTGTTTATACTATGATTGTTTATGTGTAATATTCCTGACTCTGGCGTCAGTGACTATTCAACTACGGGTATTTTTAACTCTGGCGTTAGTAAATATTACGTAGGTATCAAAGTAAACAAATCTAAATCATCATTTTTTTTTATTCCTGACTCTGGCATCAGTGAATAAAAAATAAACTCAGTTTATTATTTTTTTTTTAAAAAAAAAGTAAAAATAAAATATTTTTAAATTAGTATTTTTTATATTCCCGACTCTGGCGTCGGTGAATAAAAAGATCAAATAAAATTTTTTTATGCATGTATATCTTTATGTAACTAAGCAAAAGAGAAATACAATAAAATAAAATAAATTATTAACTTTATTCCTGACTCTGGCGTCAGTGAATAAACTTATAATTTTATTTTATGTTATTTTATTTTTATTTTTTACCTACTTTTAGTTTTTGCGAAATTAAACAAAGTTCAATGAAATAAATTTGAATTTTTATTCTGACTCTAGCTTTAATGAATAAAAACAAAAAATTAATTTTTTTTTGTTTTTTTTATTTACACATTCAGAATCTTTTTTTTTTTTCTATTTTTCTATTTTATTTTTTTTTTTGGAATTTTGAAAACAGTAGATTGACACATGAGCTTTTATAGAGAGAACAAGACATTTGGAAGACGACCCACTTTTTTTTGTTTTTTTTTTTTTTGAAATGGATCAAATTGTTGTGGGCAACCTACCCAGTGATAAAAGAAACGCGAAGAATTTCATAAGTGGTTTAATTGTTCCAGGCGACCTGCCCGATGAAGAATAAAAATACAAAGATTTTTTTTTTTGTGATGGTAAGTTGTAATGGGTTACCTGCCTAGTATAAGGTGGTATATTGTAATGGGTTACCGGCCCAGATAGGATGGTATATTGTGATAGGTTACCGACCCAGATGGTCACATTGTAATGGGTCACCTGCCCAGATGGTATATTGTAACGGGCTACCGACCCGGATGGTCACATTGTAATGGGTCACCTGCACAGTTGGTATATTGTAATGGGTTACCGACCCAGATGGTCACATTGTAATGGGTCACCTGCCCAGTTGGTATATTGTAATGGGTTACCTACCCAGTGGAAGAATACGAGGATTTTTTTTTTTAATAAGACATGATAGGGCTCGAAGGCACATTATTCCATAGATGAAAGCTTGATGGAAATGAGGGCTCGAATGTGCACTAAAAAGAAATAAGACGAGGGCTCGAAGGCGCGCTTGAATAGAGATAAGACGAGGGCTTGAAGGCGCACTCGAATGAAGGTAGGATGCACTATCTATGATGGTCGAGGGCTCGAAGGCGCGCTCGAATAGAGATAAGATGAGGGCTCGAAGGCGCACTTAAATGGAGGTATGATAGGAAATGCATTACCTCAGAAATGGAAACTGAAAGGTGGTGGAACAATAGAGATATTTTTCAGGTGGCCTAATTCTCACGGGTAGCTTGCCCAGGTTGAAAAATTCTCAAAAATGAAAATTTTTCAAAAGCAATTTCAATGTTCGCCATTTCAAGTTGGCTTTTTGCTTGATGGATTCCATTAGAATTTTCTCTAATAAAATTTACAAAACTCATTGTGCAATGTCTCAAAGTTTAAATGATATGCATGCATCTTTACCTGATTTGAAATATAGGCCCCCATTTCCTCTTAATTTTCTCGTTGCTCAGTTGGTGAGATCTTGCTATCTGATTTGAGTCATCTTTGTTGTTTTAACTTTCTAGCCCACTTGAGTTGGCCTATGTAAGTCTATTTCCAAATTTATTTGCATACTCAGCATTTGTAATGCCCATCGTGACCCACTTGCTTGCTAAAGATTTTCTGATTCGTTAAATAATTTAAGAGGACCACTCATTACTCCTCGTTTCACTGCTAGAAACATTCGGTGTCACTTGCTGAAAGGATCGAGTTGTCTTTTGTAAACCAAAATGCCCCCTTGTTTGATTGAAGGAAATTACCATCTCCTTTTCTAGAATTTTTCCTTTTACACACAATGTTGCCCCCTTGTATTGGTTATTGCCTCTAAGTGTGCTCTACTAGTGATTTGGACAAATAATGGTTTTAAGAGGTCATTCTCTCATTTCTATCCTTTTTCTGTTTAGTGAAGGAATATGGGTCTAGAATGAATCTTGAAATCTTGATCTTGTATTTTGAAAACAAAAATTATTTTGATGTGAGTCTAATAACAATTTACTTTTGAAATCTTGCAACTCCTTGGTTATTTTCTTTCTTGAAAAAGAGATTATTTGCTATTATGTTTGGCAACGAGGTCTTCGGTGAAAAATATGTCATGATATTATGAACTTTTGTTTTTATAGGTTTTCAGAGTGGTGGGCTCGAGAAAAAGCTCGAGGTTTTGTATGAGAAGAACTTGTCTCTTTTTTGCACATTTATTTTTTTATCAGCATGAATAATAATGAGTAGTTTATTCTTGATGTCATGAATCTTATGAAAAAATATTCTTTGCATTTTGAGAGCATTGTTTATTGTTCTAGGTTGCTTGCTTGCTTGATTAGAAAGGACTTCTATAAGCACGTAACGTAGGTTGTGGTTTTTGGCTATGAAAGAAAATGATTCATAAGGCTCAAAGAGTGTTTCAGGGCTTCAAAGACTGAGGATCACTATTAACAGTTTGACTATTGATGTCATTCATATTTTCTTTTGCCGCTCTTCTTTGATTTGCTGTTTTTTTTTCTTTTTCATTGCTTTGCTATAGAGCATACTCACTTTATCTTGGTTATCACTTTTTCTTGTGATTTGGGCATGCCCCCTAGCATTTGAGTTTATTGGGCTTTTTTGACTTTTGGCTTTCTCACAGCTTTATCATCTTTCTTGATAATTGAAATTTCACTTGCCCCCAGTGTGGGGTGTGATCCTAGTCGGGATTTTTTTTCTATAAAAGAAAAAATTGTTCAGGCTCAAAAAGGGTTTGCAAGGGATGTATTTATTTCAGAACGTGAAAGGAAATAACAAAGATAGCCTTTCCTCATTTCAAGCGCAAGCAGCTATGATCAATAAACTTTGACCTCGTATAGTATGATGGTTTATTCTTTGCAAAGATGCATTTTATGAGTTATGAGCAACAAGTTCACTACATACCATTATTCATACATTTTTAAAAAAAACATATGATTCAAGAGTAATGGGGTAAAGGTGTTTATTCATTTCTTTTTTTTTGGTTTATAATTTAGTCACCTCAATGATGGAGTTGCTTCATTCACTTGTCATTCTACAAGCAGAATGTCAAAAAAAAATATTATTTTTGAATAAACATCAAATTATTTTTGAAATCAAAATGCCAGATCAAATTTTCAAAACTCCAATAGGGAAACTAATTTTGGTAAAAGAGATGAACTGCGTTTATGAGATCACGCAAGGCTTTCAAAGTGTATTTGTGACTTCTTATAAGAAACTCTCTCAAGAAAAGGAATAATGCTTGGTCGTGAACATGATTGAATGACAAACTTATTATTTTATTGAAACTTTAGAAAAGAAGTTTAACAATAAAGAACTTATGCCAACATCTTGGGCTATGAACACTGGCATGATAACACATAAAGGGGCTAAACATTTAGTGATCATTGATTGGAATTTCTAGAATTTTTCAATCGTTCATTCTCCTTGACAAGGGCATCTTTTCAACAGTCAATTGAAGTCATTTGTAGATCATTCTTGACCTAATATCACCATAGCTTTATCTTCAAGATAGTTGATTTCTGGGAGTCGGTGTGAGGCAATTAACTATAGGAATGATAAGTGTCTTGGCAACCACCTTCAGTGAACCTGTTCTTCTCACTCAAGTTAGCAATCTTACCAAACCTAATGGCTTGTTCAATCCTCTCAGTTATAACAACCAGGTCAGTGAAATGTTGTGCAGAGCTTCTAACCAAGTATTCAAAGTACATAGCTTTAAAGCTGTTGGAAAATAAACTAATCATCTCTTTTTTCAACATAAGAGGGTTAACTTGTACAGCTACCTCCCTCCATCTTCGGGCGTATTCCCTTATGGACTCCTTGTTGTCCTTCTCCATAGCTTGCAAGCTTAACTGATTAGGGCCCACGTCTATATTGAACTTATATTGCCTCATGAAGGCATCAACTAAATCTTTCCATCTTTTCACCTTAGTATTATCCAACCACATATACCAAGTGAGGCAATGTCACTCAAATTGTCTTAAAAGAAGTGAATCAACAGTTTCTCGTCATAGCCTAGCTTAGCTATTTTGTTGCAGTATGCCTTGAGATGAGTTATAAAGCATTGAGTTCATGTATATTTGATGAATTCTGGCACCCTAAACTTCCTAAGAATGACTGTGTTAGGTACCAAACACATCTCAGCAGCTTTTATATGGTCATGTAGGCTAGTTCCCTCAAATGCCCTCAGCCTTTGTTCCAGGGCAGCCCATTTATCCAGGCCATCTTATTTTACTATCTTGTTCTTTTGAGATTTCTTTATTGTAAGGTCAATGATAGATGACATTCTAATGGAATATGCTAGTTGAGCAAATTGGAAATACATAGCCTATTAAGACACCTCATTTGCCCTCAGATTATATGGATTTCCGAGCATAGGTTTAGGCTGAGCTGTAGATTTTGCTTCTTCTGGTTTAGATCTTAAGGCCTATTCAAGTAGGCTAGTAAGCTTTGTGACTTCTTCTCTAAGACTTTCCGTCTCTTTTCGGTGTTAGTCTTCCAACTAGGCTTTTTCTTCGTTTTCCATTTTTTTTCGCAGTCAAGTATTATAAGTGTGTTTCAATGGGGGACCTATATTTCACCTGGAGTGCAGTATTATGACAGGTCATAATTATATGTTCAAACATGCATGAAGATGAACACAACATATTGGGTATGGATTTTCCTTTTAGGGGGTGACATAACGATCGCTATTCTTTAAATGTGTGGTCAGATTCGAATCCGATATTCATTGCAATGCCAAGAGGAGATCTGTTTAGCTTTTTGTCATCTGAGCTTTCAGCCACATTCTTGGTGTCTTTCACTAAGCATTTAATGTCTTTGAGTAACGGTATCTCACCGACATCCAGTCTAAAGCAATCTCCCTCGGTCATTTGCAAGAATTTAGACTTGAGTCTATGCTCAATAATTGCTGTCTTAGGAATAACGGTCATTATGTCACCCAAAAGCCTTGTAATAATGATGCTTACATGTTTAAGCTTTATCTCAATAAAGTTATGCAGGGATTAACCTAAAGGATAGGTTCTAATCATTAAATGCTTCAGGGTAATTTTGCTATCTAGTCTCAAAGGTCTTTCGCATGCTCAGTGATCGCCCTTGAAAGGTTGATGTGAGGTTTACAAGCAGCGTGAAGATAAAGGCCCTGAGTAATATTAGTTCGGCATATCAACCACTATCGAGCAAACAATCATGCGAGAGTTGGATAGTTTCGCGAGCCTTACCCAGGCTAAAGCCATTGGGGTGCCGTTACTCCTCCACTTATCTTAAAGTTGATACCACATGTAAAAAATGAGATAAGTGATGCATGAAGACCTTAGATTCATATCCAATATATATGCATGATAAACATGAATAACTATGCATGATAAAACAATAAAAAAGAGCAAAAACAAATAAAACATGATAAACTCAACATAACCACAACAAGGAAGAAAAAACGGTACGACAAAAACTGTTTAGCAATAAAAAAAGACAAATAGCAAAGCTTAGTCCTAAAGTCCCTAGTGGAGTCGCCATTCTGTCGCACCCGGACATCGCGGCGGCCTTAATGGAATGGAAGAACGGATTTCTGGCATCCTGTTCTTTAATGAGGATATTCTTTGTTTAAGGAGTCGCCACCTAGTATTATGGTTACTAGGAACCCTAACTGGTCAACAGAGATTCTAATGGTCCGAGACTGGTTACGTAAAAAGGAAGATATTATCACCCCTTAAACGTCCTACCTAAGGCAGACTGTATTGCTGATCTTTATCCTTAATTGCTAACATTTTTTTTTGTTTGGTTTATACTATGATGGTTTTGCGTGTAATATTTCTGACTCTAGCGTCAGTGAATATTTAACTACAGATATTTCCAACTCTGGCGCTGGTAAATATCACGTAGCTATAAAAATAAAATAAATTTAAATCAGTTATTTTTTTATTTCCGACTCTGCTAACATTTTTTTTTCTTTGGTTTATACTATGATGGTTTTGCGTGTAATATTCCTGACTCTGGCGTCAGTGAATATTTAACTACAGATATTTCCAACTCTGGCGCTGGTAAATATCACATAGCTATAAAAATAAAATAAATTTAAATTAGTTATTTTTTTTATTCCCGACTCTCGCGTCAGTGAATATTTAACTACAGATATTTCCAACTCTGGCGCTGGTAAATATCACATAGCTATAAAAATAAAATAAATTTAAATTAGTTATTTTTTTTTATTCCTGACTCTGGCGTCAGTGAATAAACAAATCAAATAAATTTATTTTTATGCATCAAATAAAATTATTTTTACGCATCACAAAAAAATAATTTAAATCAGTATTTTTATTCCCGACTCTGGCGTCAGTGAACAAATGAAAAAAATAAATTTATTTTTTATGCATGTGCATATTTTTTTTATTTTTTCTAGCTAAATAAAATAAAACAACGAATAAAAAATAATATAAATTTAAACCGGTATTTTTATTCCTGACTCTGGCGCCAGTGAATAAACTAATAAATTTACATTATTTTTTTATTCATGCCTATATTTTTTTATTTTTTATTTTTTTATTTTGAAATATTTTATTTCTTTTTCTTTATTTCTTTTTTATTTTTTTATTTTTTATTTTTTATTTTTATTTTTTCTATTTTCGGGCTGGGCCCGGCCCACTTGGGCTGGGCTGGGCTAACCCAGCCCAGCATATATATTGGTGGCTGGGCTCAGTTCAGCCCCACAGGGGCTGGG
>NW_011500809.1:61277-73763 GCF_000495115.2 Populus euphratica | reverse complement strand
GTCACTGGCCTAAGCCAGTGACCTGGTTAGGCTGAGTCCTGCACACATGAAGTAACTTCACGCGTGCTGCACTATGCGAAGGTAATTAAGTTACCTTCGCACAGTGTTTTCAAATTCAATATGCAGGGAATGAAAGGAGAAAGGGAAGAGCGTGCGGGAAATGAAATGAGAAAGGAAAGAGCGTACCTGCTTCGGGCGACGCTGATGCGTGCAGCGCTGATGGATTCTCCTACTGCTTCCCCTTATCTTCCTTCTGTGTTCAATTGTCTGCGTGTTCTCTTTGTTTTCACAGCAACTTTTGAAACTGAGAAAATGATGAAAAGGTCGGCCTGCTGGGAATTTGCTTTGATTCTTGATTTTCGTTGTTTGCAGGGACGAAGGCAATGGCAGAGCCAATACTCGTCTCTATGTATTGTTGCTCTCTTATTCTCTCTAACTCCCCGTGTATTATTTCTTTCTCTGTATTTATGCTCTGTTTTTTTGTGTTTCTCCTTTGCTCTGTTTTTGGGTTGTGTTTAGGTTAATTTTCTCTGACTTTTTCCGTTCTCCTGGTTTCGTTGTGTTTTGCTCTTCTTTCCTTGGGTTAATTACCCTGTTTTTTTGGCCTCCCGTTCCTCCCTCACCCCCGGTTTTCTTCTCCCTTTTATAGAGAAATTGGCCCTGCCGCCAGTCCTATCTTTGCAGGACTCTGTTATGGAATCCCTGAACGAGATTATTGGCAACAGATGTTATCCAAGATCGGGTTTGTTGCAGATTATCAGCTCCCCTGCTGAATCGGAAGCTCCCCTGTTGACTCGGGATGGAGAAGACGTGGCAACGGCGGCATTTTGGCTGGAAACGGGAGTTTTCAATTTGACCCCTGGGCTTTGGAAATTCGGCAATTGGATCCCCTAATCAATTAAAATTTCTTTTAATTTTTTTCCGGTTAATTTCAATTAGATCCCTAAATTGATACATTATTTACACAACAGTCCTGAATTTCTAAACTATTCAATTTAGTCCTTGAACTTTAATTTTCCAACAATTTTCTCTAAATAACCTCCAAACTTTGGTATTTCTTCAATTAAACCCCTGATTCTTTTAATTAATTAAGTCAAAGTTTAATTAAGTCCTCAAACTCATTAATTCCTCAATTTCTTTTAATTTAATTAATTAACTTAATCCCAAGCTCAATTAAGTCTCAAAATTTATTAATTCTCCAATTAAACCCTTGATTTAATTAATTAAACTAGTTAAGAGTTTAATTAAATATTTAAACTTTCCAATCATGTTTTCATTAACTCAAATTTTAATTCATTCTTCATTTATTATTTTTTTATCAAAAAATTTTTAGTAAATAAATAAAATCAAAAAATCAAAAATTTGGTTATGACAGTATCCATATGGGGCTTGTGATATCGTGAATCCAAAGAATGACAATGTTTCAAGGTAAATGGACATCTTTTAAAAGTTTACTTTGATAATTTTTCAGTTGAAAATGATTCTATTGAATTGGGTGATCCTGTATATAAAGATTGATTTTTTTTCCTTGCATTGTTTTGTGTTTCTTTTTGAGTGATTTTTGCTAGTTTCTCTCACCCCGGTCAAATGGCGGACAACGGTACTCCATAACTTAAGTCGGTTCTTTGAGTTTCCTATAATAACTGATATCTGTGTATATATTTATGCAATTCTTTGAATCTCTCTTTCAATTCTCATTTAAAAATTGACATTAATCTTGAAAAATTAAAAATTATTTTCTAGTTCTGCCTCAGAATGCGATTACAAAAATTTACCATACTAGATGTGCAAGATTGAGGTTGTTCTTTAGGAATGATATCTATAAACCGTGAAGATAAAATACAATTCATTAAGGATAGCCTGAGTAAGGAGTCTTGCAAAAAACTTCTTTTCTTTCCCAAGACTAAATCCAGCAAAAACACAAATATATATATATATTGAAAAAATAATACAGACATGCATCACTTCGGGTACCAATCTAGTATGTATATATATAGGCACACATAATCTGTCTATTTTTAAAATGTATCTAAAGTGCATGTATAAGTGCAAACGTAGGTGGCTTCCCTATTTGAAATGTATCTATAAGTGCAAAAAAGCAGTCACAATCCAAATACATGTATAATGTGGAACCCTGTTAAGAAAAGTTAGCTTATAGATGGTCATGATCAAAACTTTTGATTGATTGAGTGGAATTATAAATAAGATTGAATCTTATACAGTTTTTGGCAATAATCTTGAATCTGATTTTCGAAAAGATAGAATGTAAACCACATGTTTAATGTATTGGGATGGATTGATTTGAATCATAGACATAGAAAACGATAATTTTTGTTTTTGTTATTGGGATTGATTGATTTGAATTAGAGGCTTCATTAGTGTAATGTATTCTTGTGTATGTCTATGTATGTATTTGAATGTAAGTGATATGCATGAAATAGCAGATAAAGCAGAATTATATTTGAATTAATTCACAGATGAGAGCCTTGCTGAAACAATTTGAGCAGATTTAACAATTTACTTACAAAGATTTCTCAATTTGAACCAATTTAACTAAAAGTATTTTCAACATTTTCTTAAAAAACTTTAAAATTTCAAAGATGTGTGAAATATATTGGACTTTTAACACGTTATTTTTATAATTATTAATTTTCCTCATTTGAATCGATATTCATAAAAATAAAAACCTAATTCTAAACCTAAACCTAAACCTATTTCTTCAAAACCAAAGAAGCCGCAGCCCCCCTTAAAGGCTGATCTGTTTTCTGTTTTCGGAAACAAAGCCGCCGTCCCCTGGGGTCCTTAGTGGTTGCTCTCCCGAAACAAAGCCAAGGAACCCCTACCATTTCATCGTTTTGTCTTCTCCCCTACACTTGCAGCAGCTCCTCCCTCATCACAAACTCCCCTCTTCCTCTAGTGTTCTTTGCCAAAGAAAACCATAGTAGCCTCCTTTTTCCTTGGCCAAATCAGTCGCCTTCCTCCTCATTTCCTTTTCCTAGTTGGTCGCAAGACAGTTCCTCACTCTCCATCCCAGTTGTTCCCTTCCATCACCAACCACTCCCCACGGCACCAGCACAGCACAGAACCGTTTTCCCCGTCTCCATCTACCAGCCTTTTAGAGGCAGTCGGACAATAGCAGCAAGGCCAACCACCGCTGCCACCAACAGGAGTGAAGACCATCCAACAGCACACCCATAGAGCCATCAGCGCCGCCCACACACGGCAGCACTCACACCTAGGAAACACCCCCCTTCTCCTCCATACCGAAGCCTCCAGTCACTAGCGGATCCGCCTGCATCCACCGCGACCCGCCTTCGCCAGATCTGCCATCTGAAGAAGGAAAAAGCAGCAAACCAGGAAGAAAGAAAAAAACTAAAATCAAGTGTGTTGTTGCGATTTTTGGTTTGCGATTTTTGTTTGTTGTTGCAGGTGATTGTGTTCCTCACAACCAGTAAAGAAAGGAAGAGGAGAAGAAGCTGAGCTAGATCATCCACCTTTGGTTTTTTTTCGTGACGGCGCGTGAATTCACATGCCGTCAATGGTGGTGGTGCATGGAAAAGAAACGCCACCACAGTGCATGCAGTTTCAGAAGGCATCCCCAGCACTGTTATGGATATTTGGAGTTTATTTTATAATTTTTTATTGTTTAATTTGTTTGAATTGTTTAATGTGTTGTTTTGATTTATTTTAAATTTTTAGTGATTTTGTAACATGTAAACGTGGTTGTGGGAGAAGAACATAATGAGAAGTGACGTGTGTGTTTGTAATTTTTTTATGTATGTTTTAGAATTATAAAAAAAACAAAAAAGCTGAAAAAGAAAAAAAAATTAAATGTTTCGTTTTTGTTGCAAATGGTTGAGGCAAACGAACTATCATTCACTTTATTATACTAGAAAAAATAAAATAAAATGCCTATACACGGGCCTAGTTTTTGGCCTAGCAGTGCCTAGCTTTATTTTTTTATATTAATATATTTTTTTGTGAATTATAAATAATTTTTAAATTTATATTTTAATTAATATTCTTTCTTTATAATTTCATTAGGTTTTTTAACCACTCATTGAATAGCAAATCTTTTTTAATTATATTGGTTGTGTTTAAGTTTTTTTTTTAATTAGTATAATTAGTCTTTAATTTTTTAATATTTATATAAATTAAATATTTATTTTTCACAATATTTTTAATATTTGTAACTTTGAATATTATATTTTTTTTTTATTTTATTCAATACATTTTGTTTGTGTCAATCTTTATTTCAAATTAATTTTCATAAATAAATTCATTAAACATAACTAGTATGTTAAAATATTAAATATCTTAATATATATTAGTATCTTAATATTTTCAAATATCTTTTTATTTATCATTAATTACTTTTTATTTATTTATTTACATAATGGTTTGTGATTTATTTAATTGAATGCATGCAAAAAAAATTTAATTTACATTTATATTTTTTTTATGTAAAAAAATTCAAAATGTGTTGAAAAATTCTAAATATTCAGGTTTTTTCATCATGTGTTGGTGTTTTTAATTTGATATTTATTCTTATGATTTTTTTTCCTTAACTATTTTATACAAGTTTTATTGTTTTTAATTTTACATTTTAATTTAAATTGATAGTGTATTTTTTTTTTCAATTTTGGTCTAATTCATTAGTATTTTTTGCATGTATGTTTTCTCATTTGCTATCATTTCTTTATATATATATATAATACAAACATGCATCGTTATGCAACGCAGGTAGCTGGGTACCAATCTAGCATGTATATATACAGACACACAAACTACACAACACAGTAACTAGCTAATTAAGTTTCATTTGTTGTAGAATGTGAATTGCTCATGTTCTACATGCAAATAAAAATAAACAAATAAAAACGGCAAGGAATGGAAGAAAGTTACCTGGAGCGGGAAAGCATGGTGGTGGCTTGTAGTTGGGGTGGCAGTGCTAGGAACCCGGGTGGCGTTGCTATAGTGGCAGATGATAGCTGCTACAAGGGGTTGCTTCTTTTTCTTCCTGCTGCCTCTAACCCTCTCCAGTGTTTATCATGTTCTTTGTTGTTTAATCTCTGGCGGTGGCGGTGTTGTTGGTGGTGGCTAGGAGGAATGGTGGAGGCGTAACAGTAGCTCTTCTCCTCCCTCATCTATCTTGCTCTTTCACTCTCCTTTTAGTCTATTTGTATTCTTTTTTTTTTTTGAAAGCTTTCCCCCTATGTTTTGTTCTTTTGGCTTTAATTTTTTTTTTGTTCCTTCACTCTAGTCGGTCTCCAATCTCAAACCATCCTCTCTCGTTCCCTTTCTCTGTTTCTTTTAACTCTCCTGACTTTCTGTCTCTCTTTTCTCTCGGTTTCTCCTCACTTTCCCTTTCAAAAAATCCTTCCTCGCTCTTTTCTTTCTTTTTTCCTCTCCTTCTTCTGCTACACTCCCTTTGTATTTATAGGCAAAGGGAGAGTGAGCCACCATGCCCTGTTCTGTAATGGTGCAGGGCATGGTAGCCTAGGGGTGACTATTGCACAGCTGCCCCTACTTCGGCAGGGCATGGCTCTTTCGGCGTGATGGTGTTAGTGAAGGGACAAGTCGGGTCGTCATTGGTTTTTTGGGTTTTGGGGAGAGGGAGAGGAGAAAAAAAACAGGGGGGGGATGCTTCTTCTTCCCTTGCTCTCTACGCATCCAGAGAAAGATCAAGGCTTATGATGCCATTCAAAATGGCACCGTTTGCTCTCTTTTTTTTTTTTCCAGTGAAATGCATGAAATGGTGTCGTTTTGACCAAAACATGTCGTTTCATTTAAACAAAAACTAGCGCCAAAATGCATCCAATTTTATATTAGCCCTTCAATTTGCATGCTTTTTTCATCATGGTCCTTGGTTTTGAATTTCTTCAATCAAGTCCCTAATTGCCCACCAAACTTCAATATGCATGCAATTAAGCCCTTGATATGACCAAATCAACTCTAAAAAATTATAATTTGACCCCAGAACTTTAATTTCTTCCAATTAAAACCCAAATTGACTTAAAAATTAATTTTTCTTGCAATCAAACCCTCCATAAATTCAATTAAACCTCAATAAAATTTAATTGAGTCCATCAACATCCGATTTTGTACTTTTCTTCCTCAAATAAAATTTTCTTTATCAAATGGGCTCTTACTTGTCAATAATATACTATCAAATTCCCATCTTTGTATTTTTGAACCTCCTTAACTAATTTTTGACTATTTTCTATGCACTCTAGCATCCTATTTTTACTTCTATTATATTTTATATATTTTTTTTATTTTTTTATTTTCTCCTTTTTATACGAAGGACCTAAAAATGGGTTATAATAGATACCCTCTCTTTAGAATACTTATAAAGTAAAGACTTTGCATAGTAAGTTTTGTAAAGATAAATAAAACTGAACTTCCAAAACTAATCTTCTCAAAGCTTGTGTTGCACGAGTGCGGCATCGCGATGAAATATTCCACTTTTATCAGGAAATGTTTATCTATCTGGCAAATATGGGGGGACAAGAAAATCTAGTCTTTTATCGGTGGAAAATGGAATGTGAGTTATCACCTAGTATTTTAGTCAGTAGAAACCCTAACTGGTCTCAGAGATTGGTACGAGGACTGGTTGCATAAAGGAAATGTATTAACACTCCAAATACACCTTACCTAAGATAAGCTACATTGTTTATTTTTCTGATAAAATCAAAGGTCTCGTTGTGTTTCTTAGTTGTTAGTATAGTTCAAGAAAAGTCCTCCTCGGTAAGGAGATCCTTATCTAATTGGGTAATTCTGACGTTAACAAAAGAATTTAATATCTAGAATACATCTTACGTATAAGATCGTAACCCCAAATATTAAAAGAAAACAAAATAATTTTTTTTGAATTTTTTTAAAATATTGGCCTAGTTCTCATGGCTTGAATAAACTGGTTATTAAAGCCAAAATGCATGCTAATACATTTTTTTTTTATGTACACGCATAGTAACCGGGTTACTGTACATGAGCACAGTAACCTGTTAATTAATTAGCTGGTTACTGCGCTGTATAGTAACCAACTAATTATTTTCTTACTTGCAGAATATGCACAGTGCACATTCTGCATGTAAGAAGATGACCCCTAAACGGTGATAAGGGGAAGGGTTACTTGAGATGATGAGCTTGGATAGATGGGCTGACGGTGGTACTGGTGGCCAGTTTGGCGGTGGCGTTGCTGCGACCTTCTTCCTCCTTCCTGCTGTTTCACATGACTTCTTTCCAGTGATGGTGCTACTGTTATTGGCAGTGTTGATGAAAGGGAATGGTAGCGGTTCCAGGAGTGAGGCACATTTCTTCTTCTTGCAGAGGCGCTGGTTGCTGCCTTTTCTTCAATGGTGCTGCAGCGGAAGGGTGAAGTTGGTGAGCAAAACAAATGACGAACGCTGGTAGTGTTCTTGTGTTTGTATTTTCCTCCCTTTATTTCAAAGCTTCCCTATTTTCTCCCCTTCTCTTTTTCTATTTTGTTTCCTCTCTTTCTAACCTCTCACAGTGGCTCTCTTCGTTTCAAACTTCCTTCCCCTTTTAGTTTCAAAAAAGCCCTCTCTCGTCCAAAAAATCCTCTTCCTCCTCCTTCCCCCTTTTGCTGCTGGTGATGAGAGCAGTATTTATAGGCTAGAGATGAGCGGGTTGCTGTTGCGCACGGGGAGCAGGGGACACCAGGTGAGATCTCCAATGGGCGTGGCTTTGTAGGGCACGCCGATACTATTTTCTAGCCATGGGGTTTTTGGTTTTGGGGTAGCATGCGGGGTGAGAGAGGCGAAACTATTTTTGGGTTTTATTTATTTATTTATTTATTTATTTTATTTGTAGGGACCTGAATAGGTTACAACAGCTTGGTTGATATGAAACTCTGCCTTTACAGCAATCCCCTTCAACCAGTAACTGATGATCGACATTATGCACAACTGGGCTATTCTAAGATCCCGAACGGTGATCTTTAAAAATTAAAAATCTTTCATGGTTAGGCTAAATAGAGATCCCTTCGCCGATCACCTCTAACTAGAACCAAAATCCTTTGTAGTTAGGCTAAACAGAGATCCCTTCACTGATCACCTCTAACTAGAACCAAAATTTGCCAATCCCCTTTAACCAGAACCAAAATCCTTTGTTGTTAGGCTAAACTAAGATCCCTTTACTGATCCTCTTTAACCAAAACCAAAGTCTGTGTGTAGCTCAGTCAACCTGAAATCCCATTTGACGACTCCCTTCAACCAAAGCTAAAATCTTCATGTTGTGGTTAACTTGAGATCCCTTCTAGCGATCCCCTTTAACCAAAAAATGTTTCTTCTTCAAGATAATAGGATTCAAATTGAAGACTCTTCTTTATTGATCCTCTTATTTATTTGAGATTTCCTTAATGTTAGGGTTTATCTCACCTTCCTTCCGTTCTAGGGTCAAAACCATGATTCTTTGTTGTTCATCAACTCAATGATTCTTTCTTCGTCCTCATTGTTGCTGGACTACTGATTAGTACTTAAAAGTGCATTTTTATCAAGGTTTTATATTGTCATTTTGCACTTGAAGTATCAATAACTCCTTAACTAAAGCATGTTTTAGAATAACATATCTAATAATATAAGATACCCTTAATTTATGGTAAATGTTCAATTTAAATGCAGGCCTATCACATAAATGAAAGAATTGATTGATGAGTTTAAGCACTGAAATTGAAAGGACAAAGATATGACCAAACTTAGAAAAGAGATGTCGGTGTAGTCCAAACCGGAACATTGTTTGGTAATTGGGTCATATCAGGAGCTGTAGATCTCTGATTTTATATGGATGGAAAGGTAAGACATAGACCTACAAATTTCATAGGAGCCCAAGAGTTAAAAGGCCATTTTCAAGTCCAAATTGTAGCAACAACAAAGAAGTTCTAATATGTCCTACAGACCATGCATTGTTCAGTGTTTGACCCATATCTGGAGTTCTAGAAGTCCAAATGACCTCCATTTTTTTTCCTAGAAAGCTGAGACAATTTCTTACAACTTTCATGTTTTTAAGTGGTTCCAATTATGATGTCATCAATGACATTTTGGGCAGATAAAAGAAGATAAGGATTGTCACCAAGTTAAGAGTTGGCCACCCACTCATCAATTAGTCATCAAATCAATAGGTCCTAATTTTAGCCTATAAAAGGAGGCATTTGCCATGCATTTAGGCATCTTGGTCTCCGGATCAAGATTATGCTTTTGCTTTCTTTCTTTGTATTTTTGTAATGCTTAAGTTTTATTTTCATTAATATCTTGTTTATGCCTTTCATTTCCTTTCCTTTACTTAGTTACTTTTTACCTTATTTATGTTTTTATTTATTTTATTTATTTTATTTATTTTTTCTTTCTTTCATTATGTTTAGTTAAGTTTATTATGTCAAAGTGAAAAGGTTATACTAATGGTGTAAGAATAAATATAGTGTAAACTTAATATGGACTTTAATGTTTGATACTAACATTTTTATCTTTGTTATCTTGTTCTCTTTTTAATACTTTGCTTGTTAAATGACTAATCTAGATTTATGTTGTATAACACTTGATACAACAAATGCTTGGCACTTTTATAGTCTACACTGTGTGGTATAACCGACACTTGAGCTATGAAAGGAACTTGATTTGTTGTTAATATAATTTATAATCATGAATGCCTAACAAAATTTACAAGTATTTGCATTAATCGAATAAGATAACTAATGTAATGATGTTAACAATTTGTAAAATGATTGGAACCTCCTTTGTGTGTAGTTTCCAATTAAATAATAAGAGTTTATACTATATTTATTTGACATACCATTAGTGGATCCTCTAACCTTAACATTTGTTGTTATCGTTGTTTAATCCTTACGTTAATCTTTCATCTCAAAATTATCATCAACTTCTTTTTCTTTTTCTTTTTCTTTTTCTTCTTATTCTACTACTATTACTACTACTACTACTATTCTTATTACTATTAATCTTAGTATTACTACTACTACTATTGTTGTTGTTGTTGTTATTTTTATAATTTGTATAATTAATCTTCCTGTGGTTCGACCCCGATTTTGTCGAGTTATTTATTACTTCGACACTCCTGCACTTGGGAGAAGACATCAACCTTTTGGTCGTGTCAACTATAAAGAGGATTTTTTTTCTTTTAACAAATCAACAAAAATGTTTGATGCAATGCTTTGAGGTTGGATGTCATGTATGCATTCTTACCTAGTTTGAAAACATAGGTTCCATCACTTCCTTCACTTTCCATCAGACCTTGTTCACGTGCTTGAAATGGCATGCTGGATCCATTTCCCTTGATGTCTCCTCTTCCCATCACATCTTAGGGAACAAATCCCCAAGCTTTTTCGTTAGGTGACCCTTTTTCAAAAAAAATAAATGCATGATTTATCATTGCTTTTTATCATGCTCTTGTCATTGCTTTAATTTGTCTTTCTCAAATTAAGGGCTTTTTGGTTCTGATTCCTGCAAAAAAATCTTTCCCAGAAAAAAAATCTTTTGAAGACTTGAATTTGCTCATGACAACTGAAACTTTCAACATACGCATCAAAAAATCTTTTCAGCAATTCCTATTGAGGGTTTTATCGATTTCTGGAATGCGGTTTGTCTTTAGGTCAGGCTTTTATCAAAGGTGACCTTCTATTTAATCCTTTCAAAAGGTTTTAAGTATCTATTTGAAAAGGCTTTGTAGAAAAAGGAATTGTCTCATTTAGCCTTTTTCTTGTATGGATAAAAGCGGATTATCACTCATTTGTTAAGTTATGTGAGTTATAAAAGCATCGTTTATTAACCCAAGTTATGTGCGCTTGATCATTTTTAGCATTTTCAACGTCATCTCAAAAGAATATAAATTTTCAAAGGTATTTATCAAAGGTGACCTTCTATTTAATCCTTTCAAAAGGTTTTAAGTATCTATTTGAAAAGGCTTTGTAGAAAAAGGAATTGTCTCATTTAGCCTTTTTCTTGTATGGATAAAAGCGGATTATCACTCATTTGTTAAGTTATGTGAGTTATAAAAGCATCGTTTATTAACCCAAGTTATGTGCGCTTGATCATTTTTAGCATTTTCAACGACAGCAAGAAAAGGAACCTTAAAAAAAAAAAAAACTAAAACCCTTTTCCCCTGCAACCACCACCCTTGAAAACGAAGCCGTTGCCCCCATCATCAAAAAAAACTTTTTTTCCCCGACCGCTTACGATTGCCTTCGACTTTACCTATTGGGCCAGCCATCCCCCTCTCATTTGACAACAAAAACCACCAAAGCAAAAGGGAGAGAAGTCGCCGGCCCCCATTGTCTGGGATTTGTTTTTCTTCCAAGACCAGTCGGCCACCCCCCCTTTATCAAAGACCAGAGAACATGACCGGGAGCCCGACCATTTTTGTTTCCTCTTCTTCCCCTACAGAACCTAGCCATTCCCCACAAGCCCTCTTCCTCTATTTTTCTCCACAATAGCCGATTACAAGTCCTCCCTTTACTGCTCCCAGGCCGCCGCTCCCTTAGAAGAAGAAAACCAAAGCTTTCCCTTCCCTTCAGCCCCAAAACAAACAAAAAATTGGCTCTGATTTCCTTTTTCTTCTTCTCCATTAGCGACTGAACCAGGTCGCCTTTTTTATTCGTTCTCTAATAGCAGCAGCCAAGACAGCAACCACCGCACTCCTCTTCCTTTGTTTTTCTTCCCCAAAATTGTTCCCCTGCTTTGTGATTTTTGCTCCAAAAGCCAGCTAGTCGCGCCCCTCCTCTGGCCGTCGTTCTACCTCGCAGCCAAGGGAACACTGCAACCCATCGATATAGGAGGCCAGCCCCGCAGCTATTCCTTTCTTCCTTAGCCCGAATAGAGCGGCAACCCCGCTGTCCTCTTCCTAGTCTTCTCTTAGTTCCACCACAACAACAGCAACAACAACCCGGCAACGCCAACAGATCAGCAGCCCTTTGGTCACACGCCGGCCACCTGAAGTGAAGGGGACAAAGATATAAGCCAAAGAAAGATCTGTTGTGGAACAGATCTAAAAATGGTGGAGAAGTAGATCGGAAAAAAGGAGAACCGAAAACTACTTGTGTTTGTTGGTTTGCCTTGCAGGTGGCTGGGATATCCACCGCCGATACGATTGGGAAGAGAACAAAGAGACAACTCCAGGTCACCAGTTTGTTGGTCTATGCCGGTGACGGCACGTGGATCCATGATCCACCATTAGTGGTGGTGTGTGAGATCCACGAGCAGCCAGGGCAATATAATCTAATTATTGAATAGTGTTCCGGTTTGGACTGCACCCGCATCTCTTTTTTAAGTTTGGTCATCTCTTTGTCCTTTTAATTTCAGTTTTTAAATTCATCAATCAATCCTTTCATTTATGTGATAGGTGATTAGTACTTAAAAGTATATTTTTATCATGGTTTTATATCATCATTTTGCACTTGAAGTATCAATAACTCCTTAACTAAAATATGTTTTATAATAATATGTCTAATAATATAAG
>NW_011500809.1:44401-53679 GCF_000495115.2 Populus euphratica | reverse complement strand
TTCAATTTCAATACTTAAACTCATTAATCAATCCTTTCATTTATATGATAGGCCTGTATTTAACATGAATATTTACCCTAAATTAAAGGTATCTTATATTATTAGATATGTTATTATAAAACATGCTTTAGTTAAGGAGTTATTAATACTTCAAGTGCAAAATGATGATATAAAACCTTGATAAAAATGCACTTTTAAGTACTAAACATGTATTCTGAGGCAAAGTGGGAAAATACTTTTTTAATTTTTCAAGAGTGGTGTCTATTTTCAAATGAGTATTAGAGAAGAGATTCAAAGAAGCAAGAAAGAGCAAAGAATTGTACAAATATATACAGAGATATTAGTTATTATGAAAAACTAAAAGAACTGATTTAAGTCACGAAGTACTGTTATCATCATTTGCATCATTTGACCGGAGTGAGAGAGATTAGCAAAACAAAAGTTATACCAAAACAAAACATAAAACAATGTGAGAAAAGAAAAATCAATCTTTATATATAGGATCACTCAATTCAATAAACTCATTTTCAACTGAAAAAGTATCAAAGTAAACTTTCAAACGATGTCCATTTACCTTGAAAACATTATCATTATTTGGATTCTTAATATCATCGGTTCCGTATGGATACACATGTTTCATAATAAAAGGATCGCACCATCTTGATCTTAGTTTTTTAGAAAATAAATGGAGTCAAGAATTATAAAGTAAGACTTTTTTACCAACATTGAATATTTTTCTTAGTATTTTCTTGTCATGAAACTCTTTTATTCTTGCTTTATGAATTCTTGAATTTTTATATGCATCATTTTTTATTTTCTCAAGCTCATTTATTTGTAATTTTCACAGTTGACTAGCATCATCAAGGTTTGAATTGAAAGCTATAATAGCCCAATAAACTTTATGTTTAAGTTCCACGGGCAAGTGACAAGGTTTTCCATAGACTAGTCTATAAGATGACATACCTAATGATATTTTATAAGCAGTTCGATAAGCCCAAGATGCATCATTAAGTCTTAAAGACAAGTCTTTTCTATTAGGGTTCATTGTTTTCTCCAAGATCTGTTTGATCTTCCTATTAGCAAGCTCTACTTGTCCACTTGTCTGAGGATGATAAGGGTGACAACTTTAAGTGTGATTCCATATTTCTTCATTCAAGACTCAAATGACTTGTTGCAGAAATGTGTTTCACCATCACTTATCATGGTTTGAGAGATTTCAAATCAACTTAAAATATTTCCTTTTAAAAAATTTATCATTGTTTTGTGATCATTGTTTAGACTTGAAATTACCTCTATCCATTTTGAAACATAATCTATTGCGACTAATATGTACAAGAAACCAAATGATGGAGGAAATGGACCTATGAAATCTATACCCTAACAGTCAAAGATCTTAATAACAAGAATAGAATTTAAAAGCATCATGTGATGTTTTAAAATAGATCTCAACTTTTAAGAATTTTCATAAATCTTGCAGAATGCATTTGAGTCATTGAATAAGGTGAGTTAGTAAAATCTACTTTCTAAGATTTTTGCAGTTGTCTTTATTAATGAGAAATGACCCCCGCATGCCTTAGAATGATAAAACTTAATGATACTACTTTTCTCATTAAATATTTTGAATAAATAAGGGTCATCCTAATAAAAGTTCTGCACTTCATTCAATAACTTTCTTTTTTCTTGGGTACTCCAATGAGTTAACAATTGTCCTAAAATAAGAAAATTAACAATATTAGCAAACCAAGGCAATGTAGAGATAGAAAGTAAAGATTCATCAGAAAAGTAGTCATCAATTGGTGTGATGCCAGATTTTAAATTTGTTGTCAATCTTGACAAATGATCTGCGACAATATTTTCAATGCCTTTCTTGTCTTTAATTGTGATATCAAATTCTTAAAGTAACAAAATTCACCGTATCAATCTAGCCTTAGAATCTTTCTTAGAAAAAAGATATTTCAATGTTGCATGATCACTAAAAACAACAATAGGTGAGCCAACAAGATAAGACTTGAATTTTTCACATGCAAATACTAATGCAAGTGATTTTTTTCGATAACGGTGTAATTTATTTGAGCACTTTTAAAAGTTTTACTTGCAAAGTAAATTACATAAAGTTTCTTATCTTTTCTTTATCCCAAATCAGCACCAACAACATAATCAGTAGCGTCAAATATTATTTCAAAAAGTAATGACCAATTAGGAGGTTGAATGACATGAGTAGAAGTAAGGAAATTTTTAAGTTTAACAAAGGCTTTTTCATAATATTCAGTCCATTCAAGAATATTATCCTTTGTTAGAAGGTTACTCAAGGGATTAGATATTATACTAAAATCTTTGATATGAACCTTCTATAAAAACCAGCATGTCCTAGGAATGATCTAACATCTTTAAGAGATTTTGGTGTTGGCAAGTTTGCAATTAACTCAATTTTAGATTTGTCAACCTTAATTCCTTTCAACGAAACAATGTGACCAAGTATAATGTCATTTATTACCATAAAGTGACATTTTTCCAATTCAGTACAAAATTCTTCTCTTCATACATGCTCAAACCTTTTTCTAAGTTAGTCAAACAATCATCAAATGAATCGCCAAAAACAGAAAAATCATCCATAAAAATTTCAAAAAACTGTTCAACCGTATCACTAAATATATTGAGCATGCATCTTTGAAACGTGGTTGGTGCATTACATAATCCAAAACGTATCATTTGATATGCAAAAACACCAAATGAACATGTGAAAGTAGTTTTCTCTTTATCTTCCAATGCAATTTCAATTTGGTTGTAACCCGAATAGCCATCTAGGAAACAATAAAATTCATGACCTGCAACTCTTTCTAGGATTTGATCCATGAAAGGTAAAGGAAAATGATGAGGAATGTGATCTTTTCAAGTCATTGAATTAAGTTTCCTATAGTCAATGCACTTGTGCCCACTAGTAATAGTCCTAGATAGAATTACCTTATTTTTCTCATTTGTTATCACAGTGACTCTAGATTTCTTGGGTACAACTTGGGCAGGATTTACCCATTTATTGTCAGAAATAGGATAAATGATTCTATTATCTAGAAGCTTAATGACTTTATTTTTCACTACTTCTTTCATATTAGGATTAAGTCTTCGTTACATTTCTCTAGAGGGTTTAGTATTTTCTAGCAAATTAATTATATATGTGCAAATCAAAAGACTAATTCCTTTTATGTTAGCTATTTAGATGCATTTGGAATAGGGAAGCCACCTACGTTTAAAATTCTAGTGTCAAGATTTTTAAGAACCACTCCATATAAATAGTCTACTTATATCTATTACAAGTGGTCGATGTGAAAGAAATTTCCTCACCTTTTTACACTACATTAGAAAATTTCAAATTTATCAATAATTTAAGACAAAAAAAAAGTTAATCATTGAAATTTTGATAGCTTTTAAGAAATTTAAAATTTTTAAAATTTTAAACTAGGAAATTTGGAAATTGCTCTTTGTTTTATGGCTTTAGTCAAATTATTGCTTCCTTTTGAAAGCTAGTGAAAAGAACCTAAAAACCAAAAAAAGAAGGCCAAGGCAATTAAGGAAGCCTAAACAAAAAATTCAAATTTGCTCCTCAAGCTTTAAATTTTTTAAAAATATGGTAAGCCCTAATTATTGTTGTCACTACACGATATTCGATGATGGCTTCACTTTTTTGATTATTTAACAAAATGATTTTTCTCAATTAGGGGAAATGAAGATTTTCTTGGAGTCGTCATCTAGGAATTTGAGGGAACCAGAAATCTCAAATTAGACACTAGTTCAAGAGATTCAAGTACTATGTTAGTTATGATTAAGAGAAGGTAGTCACCACCCTTAAAACATCCTTTTAAGAGAAAGATTATCCTTACTTGTGTGTTTTTTTATTTGATTCCAATGCTATTATATTTTGAGCTTATTTGTAATTTGTTTTTTAAAGATAGTTAACGTCGATCACTAGAAATAGAAGACACGGCAAAAAATGACATCAGTCCCTAAAAATAGAAGACTCGTCTAAAATGTCGACGTTTAACTCTAAAAGGAGAGTTATGTCTGAGTTACATAAAAGAAACAATGGACATAATCCTAAGTAGTAACCAAAATCTATACTCTCTCTTTTCTTTTCTTTTCTTTCTTTTCCCCGTCTTCTCCCTTCTTCCCTCCTCTAGCAGATTTTCACTCTCTATTTATAACCAATGATAAAGGGACATAAAAATCTCATGACACTGGCATGATCTGCTTTAAAGAAAAATTTCATTACCACAACTACCCCGCCTATCATCGACACAATTGCTTCGCCTATTATTACAAAACTTTTGTATTATTGATTTTGTTTTATTATATATAATAACAAATATTTATAGGGGTAAAACTAAAAACTCAAATCAATATTAGAAAAAAGCTCGTTTCAACTGCTAAAAATCAATTTTAATTACCAAAAATTATGTTGAAACACTAAAAAAAAAATTGATTAGTATCAACCTGGTGGACCTGGTTTCGACCCAAAATGGCCTGAAACTTATTTTTTATCCCGGTTGACATGGTTGGACCCGCATTAACTTGGTAGACTCGGTTTTGATCGAAAATGATGGTTTTGACCTGAAACAGCCCAAAAACTCATATTTTTTACCCTGGTTGACATGGACTGACCTGTATTGACCTGGTAGACTCAGTTTTGATTGAAAATGATGGTTTTGACCCGAAACGACCTAAAAACTCATTTTTATCCTAGTCAACATGGTTTGACCCGTATTGACCTGCTGGACTCGGTTTTGACCAAAAATGATGATTGAACCAAAATGGTCCGAAAGTCATTTTTTACCCTGGTCGATGTGGTTTGACCAATATTGACTCAATGAACTAGGTTTTGACCAAAAATGATGGTTTTGGCCCAAAATGGCCTGAAAACTCATTTTTTAGTCTAGTCGACATGGTTTGACTCGTATTGACCAGGTAGAATTGGTTTTTATGGAAAGATACAGTTGACTCAAGAAAAATATATTTTTAAATTTTAAACATTTTCTTAATTTTTTAAGATTTTTTATGAATAATAAAATAAAATAACATTCAAGAAAATCTTGGTGAATCCAAAATTGGGTTACAACAGTTACCCCCTCTTTACAATGCTTACAGTGTAAATGCATCGAAAAATTCATTTCTTTTGACTTTGCATAGTAAGTTTTGTAAAGAAGAACGATGGAGGTGTTGAAAAACACACATATTTTTTAGTTGGTCTAATTCTTATGGGCGACTTACCCAAGTGAAAAATATGAAAGTGTCTTCAATATTGATTTTGTGAAATACATGAGAGTGATTTCAATAATGGTTTAGTGAAATCCATGAAAGTGATTTTAGATTAGTTTTGTGAAATACATGAAAGTGATTTTAATATTGATTTTATAAAATACATGAAAGTGATTTCACCATGAGCTTCAACGTTAATGAAAACTTCTAAAGGAAGTCATATTTGTATGGCTGAGATCTGATTTGTAAATCGATCTCAAAGATGATGAAAGCTTCTCAAGAAAGTCTTATATCTACGGTTGAGATCTGATTTGTAAATCGATCTCAAAGATAATGAAAGCTTCTCAAGAAAGTCTTAGATGTACGACTGAGATTTGAATCTTCTATTCAAAAAAATGGTAGGAGTAAAATCCTTATAAATCACACAGTATTTAGGTGAAAGACATCATCAACTTCTTATATTTTCAATACTTTCAAAGTTCTCAACTTTTGAAGCTTTAACCATGTCTTCCTCTTCTACCAATGCTAACTCAAACCTTGTTCTTGCAGTAGAGCGTGTAGTTTGGTGTACCACCTTTGAAGTGATGGTCGTCTAGTTATAATAGAGGATACTATAATGGACAATGAAGAGAATATTGTAGTTGTGGCTAGAGGCATGATCCTTCCCGTAATGAAACAATGTTGGCAGCAAGGACTGATATTGAAGCAGTTAATCAGTCACTTGCTCTCAATATCGAAGCTACTTTGCCTTTAGTGAACATTGTAGAGCGTCTTCATGCTAGAAGACTTGAGTTGAATATTCAGGTTCCTAATCTCCATCATCAAATCGAGAATTTAAGGAATAGATTCCATGACGAGAGACGTCATAGAAATAACTTGGAGAGGAGAAACCAAGAGCTGAATACAAGTGTTGACTTTTGGAGGGACTATGTTAACACACGACACCTCAAGTTCAAGGAAGAGATAGAGCGTATGCATAAACAATTTGAAGAATTTCGAGGCATGATTGATCATCACAATGAAAATATCCCTAATCGTCCTCACATTATTTAACAATTGTACTTTTAAACCTTTTTCATGAATAAAAATCCATCTTTCTTGTCTTCATTTATGAATTTTGCTTTTATGAAATTGCCATATTTGATGTGAATTAGAAAATCTTCATTTCATTTGAGTCTTGTTAAATCCCGTTAAGAATTTTGTTTCATGAAATATCTACAAGACAAATATGCAATGCTTATAAAGTTAGATGATATGTAATTCATCTTACCATTTTGAAATATAGATCCCCTGTTCATCTTGTTTGAGGATCTTGATTTTTAATGAGCTCTTTTGATTCACGTGTCCTTCAAATCTACTCAAGCCAACCCTTGTTGTTTAATTCTCTAAGACAAGCTTTGTTTGAGTTTCCCAACAATCACTACCCCTTTCTCCATTGGTTACTTTGTGAAGAGCATTAGCTTCTCCCTAGCCCAACATTGTGTTGTTGGCAACATTCCTATTATTGAGGATTTTTTAACCAATTCACATGGTCAATATATGAGGATTATCCAGCTTCACCTGATATTTTCATATTTAAAGATGTATCAGTTATCATATTGTCTAACTGATCATATTATGAGAGTCAACAATCTCATTCCATAGATACTGCAAAATCATGTTATTTCAATCCCCATACTAGAAGAAGTCTACAGTTTTATTATGTGTATCTTCCACTAGGGAAGCAAATTTCTTTGTGCCATTAGGAATCTAATGACTACTTCTCTACCCCTTAGAAGAATTAAATGCCTCATTTCATTTCCTCTTTTGCTCTTGTTGTCTTTAGAATCTTTGATTTTCTAACAATGCCTCGTAGTGTGTCATATATTCATTTTTCTTACAAAGAAAACATTTAAAAAAAAAAGATTTTTTCAAAAGATCTGTTTTGTTTTTAAAAACTAAAACTCTCAATGTTTGTTTATAACAATGTTCAGGCAACTCTATGGATTTATGTCAAATCTCTTAGTAAAAGTAATCTTAGATAAAGTTAAGTGATGAGATGACCTTCTGCTTTGGTTTTCAAAGTGTTCAGGTGATTGCTTGAATGTATTTTGAGAGAAAAGAAATAATTGCCCTTTATTTTTAGAAACACTCCTTTTAACAGGATGAATAATAACGAGTAATTATTTGCTACGCCATGACTCTTTATGGAAAAATCTCTTATATTTTGAGAACGTTGATTATTGATCTAGGTTGCTTTCTTGATTAGAAAGGACTTTAAAGGCACGTAATGTATTTTATGGCTCAAGGCTATAAAAGAAAGAGTATTTCATTAGCTCAAAAGAGTGTTTAAGGGTTTAAAAACTATAAATCACTGTTATCTTATGTTAGCCTTTTCTTTAGCTATCTTGACAATAAAAATGATACTAAATATTCCAAATTAGGAATTTTTTTTTTACTCTCACATTTGTTGGGAATTCTCTCAATTATTTGGAATTTTATTAAATTACTTGTTGTCAGACTTTATAAGCTTATATGCCTTCAAGATGATTTCCATAATCATTTCTCTCTTTTTGCCTCCTAGTACAAGGTGTGATCTTAGTTAAGGTTCTTATGAAAGAAAAGGCTTTAAATACACTCAGCTCAAATTGGGACTACAAAGGATAATTTTAAAGAAAGTGAAAGGAATATCAAAGATGGTATTTCCTCATTTCAAGTAAGATTAATTAAAACCAATAAACTTTGTCCACATCCAGTGTAATGCTTTGGATATGTAAGATACCATGTTTTGCGAGTCTATAACAAACTAATATACTACCAACCATTATTCATGTTGATAAAATGTAGGTCCAAGATATAATTTTAGTGATAGTTGTTCTAATTGCACGTTTTGACTTGTTTGGTCATTTCTTTTAAGGGAATTGCTCTGAACATCATTTCAAACAAATCATTGATTTATTTCATTGAAATCACAAACAAAATCAATTCTTTTAAAACCTCATTTAAGAAGAATGGGTTCTCCTGTAAAAAAAAGTTTGAAAGATCAAATTGTTCAGCCATTGGAATCATGCATAGGTTTTTTGGTGAGATATATGCATAGAAAATTTCTTGGTCAAACTTAATTTAATTGATTTTGATTGGATGAAACACATCATACATAATACTTTTTCACAGAATCAGAGTTCACGGGCCTAGGTAAATTATCTCCATCTATCCTAGTTAACAATAGAGCCCCTCTAAAGAATGCTTTCTTCATTGCATACGGGCCTTCATAGTTTGGTGCCCACTTACTTCGGTCTTCACTTAGTAATGGTAAGATTTTTCTTAGTACAAGATCCCCTTCTTTAAATTCTCTTGGTCAAACTTTCCGGTCATATGCTTTGGCCATCCTTCTTTGGTATATCTGGTGATGGTAAATTACAGCCAACCTCTTCTCACTTATCATGTTAACTGTTTATATCTCACTTTAGCCCATTCAGCTTCTTCTCGTTCATATTCTATTAGTACTCTCAAAGATGGTATTTCTACTTCCAAAGGCATCACTGTCTCCATCCCAAATACTAATGAGTAAGGTGTAGCTCTAGTAGATGTTCTTACTCCTATACGATATGCATGTAGAGCAAAGGGAAGCATCTCATGCCAATCCTTATAAGTGACTACCATCTTCTAGATAGTCTTCTTGATATTCTTGTTTGCAGCTTTGACAACACCATTCATCTTTGGTCTATAGGGAGATGAGTTTGAATGTTTAATTTTCCACTTCACACACAATTCTATAATTATTTTTCTTTTAAAATTTTAGGCTTTGTCAGTCATTATCTTCTCAAGTGAACCATACTAACAGATCAAATCTTTCTCAATTAAACACTTGACCACCTTTTGAGACACATGAGTATAAGAGTTGGCCTTCACCCACTTTGTGAAGAAATCAATAGTTACTAAGATAAATTGATGCTCATTGCTAGCCTTTGGGTTGATTGGCCCAATCACATTTATTCCCCATATTGTAAATGGTCATGGTGATGTCATATTAAATAGAGGAGCTGGAGGTG